>NC_079514.1:22320460-22620460 GCF_000801105.2 Raphanus sativus | reverse complement strand
TCCTGAGAAGCTACTGAAACTAGAACAAGAGATTGTGGAGACAATGTGCCAGCTAGAGAGATTCTTTCCTCCTTCCCAGTTTGACATAATGTTTCATCTTCCATTGCATCTAGTAAGAGAAGCACGATTGGGTGGCCCTGTTCACTTCAGGTGGATGTATCCCTTCGAGAGGTAATTAATTATTTTCTAGAAATTTCATCAACATAAAACTTGTAGTATATGTATATAATATTGACAAGAATTTATTATTTGCGTCGTCGGTATATGAAGACACTAAAAGCATATGTCAAGAATTTTGCAAGACCAGAAGCTTGTATGGCCGAGGGTTATTTGGCTGGTGAATGCCTTGCATTTTGTATGGAGTTCCTGCAAAAATCGGTTCCAGTAGAAGAAACAATTACAAGAAACGAAGATGTTGAGACTATGCAGAATGTACTTGAAGGTCGTGCACTCCAGAAAGCAACAGAAGTTATACTTAGTGACAAAGAGAGAGATATAGCTCACCGCTATGTCCTCATGAATACTGCAGTGATAGAGCCTTATGTTCAGTAAGTTCAAATGTCATTGTTGTTATATATTTATGCTATTTTTAAGCAAAATTAATTAATATTTCTTTTATCGATAACAGGATGCATTTAGAAGAACTACAAAGCACGGATGTAATATGTGCCAACAATGAAACCATCCTGTGGAAAACCCATACAGAAAGGTTTTCACAATGGATTAAAGAAAAGGTATGATTTACTTAAAACCCATTTCTGTCATTAAAATTGTTACTAATGATTTTATTTACATGATAGATACCAAATAACTCGAAGGACCATTCACAAAGACTAAGATGGCTTGCTTTTGGACTAAGAAATATTGCTCATACATACAAGGGATTTGTAGTTAATGGTAATCGATACCATACAGACGATATGAAGAGGAAGACACAGAATAGTGGTGTTGCGTATGAAGCCTTTTCCATGCGCAGAGCTAGTGCCAAAGATTCTAGGCATACGGCTGATATAGTAGCATTCTACGGAGTGATAAAGGAGATCATATTGCTTGACTATCACATGTTTCAGGTGCCTCTGTTCAAGTGTAGTTGGGCTCATAAGGGTAGAGGAGTTAAAGAGGAAGACGGTTTCACTCTTGTGAATCTCCATATGAACCAGTCAGCATTTGCGAAAGATCCTTACATTATGCCATCGCAAGCTAAATAAGTTTTTTACTCTAGAGAAGAAGAGACCTCTCCTTGGTATGTTGTTATGAGAGCTCCTCCGAGAGGTTATCATGAGTTAGAGTCAGAAGCAGAGATGTGTTCTGCAACTTTAACAGTTTAGCATGACGAAGAAATGGGAGATGAATCATCTGATGACGAAAGTTTCTGTGTTAGGAATGATTGTGAGGGTGTTCTAATATAAGAGTAATGTTAACTGTGTTTATTTGTTTTCAGGACCATGAATTCGCAGGCTTTAAATGAGAAGTACCGTCGCAGTAAACAGCAAGCAGGTCTGGATGTTAGTCCTGAAGTGTCTTTAGCTCAGAAGAAAACGAAGAAAAATCATCCACTGCTGACCGTTGAACAACACTCTCATTCTGAAGAAGTAGAACAACACTCACAAGCTAAGGAAGTTGAAGAAGACAGTGAGGCTGAAGAAGTGGAAGAAGACGAGGAGCCTAAAGAAGTGGAAGAAGACGGGGAGCCTAAAGAAGTGGAAGAAGACGTGGAGACTGAAGAAGAGGACGAAGAGGTAATCCCATAAACAGGAGATGGAGATGAACCTTATGGTGATGAAACACAACCACCATCTGAAGAACAGTTCATTCTTCCTGGCGAGACGCAGACACAGACAGAGCAGTCAGATAACAATGTAAAGAAGACAAGAGGTCCAACAAAGATGAGAAAAGTAGCGAAACATATAGAGGACAAGGTTGAGGTGGAGTTTAATGGCCTAGGTGAGCATGTTGGTCGTGGATCAGTTACACTTTCTTCTTTCCTAGGTCCTCTCGTTAGAGAGCATGTCCCAGTACTTCTAGATGACTGGAGACATCTCGATGAGAAAACAAAAGACGCTTTGTGGGAGGAGATTCAGGTTATTTTCGTAACTCTATATTTGTATATATGAGAATGTCCGAGAATTAGTAACGTTATCACCTTGAATATGTTTTACAGGGAAGATTCAACTTGACAGAAGAATGGCAAAAAGATGGAGTCTTTAAGCAGATGGGTTGTTTGTGGAGGGCATCTAAATCCAGACTTTCATCGAAAGTTCGAGCAACAAAAAACAAGTCTCAACTGCAGAGAATAAAGCCCAACAACATACAATCTTCTACAGCGTGGAATAATTGGGTTAAAGGAAGATGTACTACAGTAGGCTTCCATCCTTTCGTTTTTAGCCTCATACTCGTCGTGAAATTGGCTAGTGACGAGCTGTGAGTCGCTGAAGGCGCTTATCTTCCGGGCTCTGATGCTTTGGGCGAGCCGTAGTCCGGCGATCAGGGATTCATATTCGGCTTTATTGTTTGACGCGTTGAAGCCTAAACGGAAAGATTTTTCGATCATCTCTCCAGTTGGGGATTTGAGTTGTATTCCAACACCTTACCCCTGCTTCGACGAGGCTCCATCGACGTGGAGTTTCCATTTCCTGGTCTTATCATCAGTGTTAGTTTCGCTGGGAACGAGCTCGATGATAAAATCTGCTAGTACTTGTGCTTTTGAGCTCGTTCGTGGTTTGTACTCTATGTCGTACTCTCCGAGCTCGATTGCCCATTTTGCTAATCTTCCGGATTGGCTTGGGCTATGTAGGACCGGGCGTAATGGTTGCGACGTCATTACCATGATTGTATGGGACTGGAAATATGGTCTCAATTTCCGTGCGCGTTCACCACTGCTAGGGCCAGTTATTCCATTACGGGATATCTTGTTTTCGCGTCGAACAGAGATCTGCTGATGTAGTATATTGGTTTTTGTTTGTTGTTTTCTTCGCGAACTAAAACTATGCTTACTGCTTGTTCGGAAGTCGCGACATATAGGTATAGAAGTTCGCCGTGAACCGGTTTAGATAAGATAGGGGGTTCGCTTATGTAAGCTTTAAGCTCGCTGAGAGCGGCATCGCAATCGGCGTTCCATTCGAACTTCTTGTTTCCTTTAAGAAGTTTTTAAAATGGAAGGCATCGATCCGTTGACCTTGATATGAAGCGGTTTAGCGCAGCGATCTTTCCGGTGAGTCTTTGTACGTCCTTAATCGACTTCGAGGCAGCGTTTCGATAAGCGCTGAAATCTGTTTAGGATTGGCGTCGATCTCTTTTGGTTACGATGTATCCCAAAAATTCTCCTGATGCTACTCCGAACGTACATTTGGTCGGGTTTAGTTTCATTCCAAATTTATTGAGGATGTTGAAGCACTCTTGGAGTTGAAGAACGTGGTTGTTGGCTACTGAGGATTTCACCAGCATGTCGTCTATGTAAACCTCCATAGTTTTTCCCAGTTGGTTGGAGAACATTTTATTTACCAGCCTTTGGTAGGTTGCTCCGGCGTTCTTCAATCCGAAGGGCATTACCTTGTAACAGTATGTCCCTCTTTCGGTGATGAAGCTCGTTTTTTCCTGATCCTCGGGGTTCATGAGGATCTGGTTGTATCCGGAGAATGCGTCCATGAAGGAGAGCAGCTCGTGGCCTGCCGTAGCTTCGACCAATCGGTCTATATGGGGCAATGGGAAACTGTCTTTCGGGCAGGCTTTATTTAGATCTGTGAAGTCAATGCAGACTCTCCACTTCCCATTCTTTTTCTTTAAGACGACTGGGTTGGCAAGCCAGTCCGGGTATTGAACCTCGCGAATCGATCCTATTTTCAATAGTTTGTCGACTTCGTCGTTTACTGCTTTAGCTCTTTCTGCTTGATCGGCTTAAATGTGGGGTCGACATTTAGGTCGTGCGATGCGACGTTGATATCGACGCCATGCATGTCAGCAGCGGACCATGCGAATGTGTTGATATTATTTCTTAGAAAGATTATTAGGTCGTCCCTGATCTTTGGTCGGAGATCGCGTCCAATGCTAACACACTTCTCTGGGGATTGCGGATCTAGGGAGACCGTACATGCGAGGTCCTTGTCAGGATCTCTTGTCGTGGGGTCTCGTACCACCGGTTGGTTCGCTCCTTGCGGGAATATCTTGCGGTATTCTGCAATTTAACAAGATCGAGATTATTTTTGATTTCCGTAGATGGTCTTTTCCCCGGTAGGGGATATGAACTTTACGCATTGGTGATAAATCGAGGGGACCGCCTTCATTTGGTGGAGCCAAGGTCGTCCTAAGACAGCATCAAACGGTGAGAGGTCATGCATCACGGAAAATTCCGTTTCTTTTTCGAACTCGTGTGTCTTAACGGCGATCGCTATGTTTCCTAGTAGGGGGACCCTACTTCCACCTCCAAAGCTGTAGAGAGGGGGAGCGTATTTATTGATCGCTAAATCAGGTCGACTGATTTTCTCAAAGGTATCGTGCGATAGCAAATTAGCTACGCATCCTGAATCGATGAGAACCTTCGAGAAAGAGACACCGACAAGTTCTATTGTGATGATCAGAGCATCATCGTGGGGCACATCGAGCTCAACATTCTCGTAAGAGGAGAAGGTTATTGTGCTTTTGTTCGAGGTCGCCTTTCCGAGCCGATGATTGTCTCTTTTGTCGTGAGATGGAACTTGACGTGCATGATTCTTGGAAACCGCGGGCTGCTTTGATTTCGAGTTATTGGATCTTTGTCTGCGTTGGGCGGGATCCATAATCGTGCTTAGAAATCCTAGATCGGGTTCTTAGCAAGGATGTTTTTCGTTTATCTTCTCCACAGTCGGCACCAAAATGTAGAACCTAAAATCTACACTCAGTATTTTGTAGTGTTTGTAAAGTAAACTAGAGAAGTGATAAAAGATGTAGGCAACGATATCTTTAGAAGGCAACGATGTAATCGGAATTCAGTTGACAAAAATGGACTTTTATTGATTAAGAGGTCGATTACAAGGAATAACAAAGAGATTGACTATAACAAGGAGATCGATCAACAATGAGATCTAAGACGAAGTGAGAAAGGTTAAAATGTGTGGTGTGCTCTATCTCTAGGGTTTTCGCTGTCCCTTTAGCATTGATCTCTCCTTTCTTTTATCGGCTCGACTCCGCTATTCTTGCAGCCGCTTCCGCGACCTTCTCGACTTCGGCGACCTCCTTTTCTACTTCGTTTACGTCGCTATGGGCCCTAGCTTCACGGCCATCTGTTTTGATCATAGAATGTTTGGTTGAAGTTCGGCATCTTCCTTGTTAACTTCGTTCGAACACATCGATATTTTTCCGCGGGCTTCTCATTCGCGGCCCGTTTCCGAAATAGGCCCAATAGTTTAAATGACCGAAATTGGGTCCAACAGTTATTTAGATATTTTTATGTTCCTACACATCAGAATCAAAGTCATTCAGACCCGGGAGGATCCAACTCGAACTCCACACGTAAATTGATAATATTCAAGGGGGCCTAATTTCAAAACCCCCAAAAATTGATCCCGAGAAAAAACAACTTGTTTTTGAATGAGTACCCGGATATCCATACCTAACTGATTCTATAAATAATTTAAAAAAATATTTATATATGTTTAGCTAAAATAAGGGAAATAGAATGAATTTTTTATTTAGTAAAATAGTTATATGGAGTGAAACAATGACAATAAATGTAATACATTTTAATTATTTTGATTTAAGTTATTATTTTATTCACATAAATTATGCTTTTGAATTATTTGTTTCACTACGTAATTTTCACCGATTGGAACTAAGATAAAATAAAGTTTTAGAAAAACAGATTAAAGCGAACTATTAACCATATGCAAAACCCGGTTGTTTTACATTTTAATTTTTTATAACTTTCACAAAGTTAATGTTGATTAACTAATAAATAAAAATATGCACTACTACTTTTATGGTAATATAATTAAGGATTTTATGTATTGTTAAGGTAAAAATAATTATGGATTTGATGTATCTCCATAATATTATTTGAGAACTCAGTTTTATATGTGTCGAGCTCACGTTAACTTTCACAATGATTGATTACACTCATACACTTAATGAATTAAAATATTACATTTAAATATTATTATTAATTTTTTATTTAGTTTCATTTTTAAAACTTTTCCACTAACATATATAATAAAAAAGGAAACATTTAAAAAGTAAAAAAATGAATTTAAAAACGAAAACGCTCTACTGCTGGGGTGCAACTTAACAAAACGCCCTACTGCTCTTGTCAAACACTTTAGACCTTTATGCGAGTAAAAATCATTCGGAACTCCATGTAAATCAACCCATAATAGCATCGAAGTCAGGTTAGGAGGATTAAGCGCTGATTCTGGAGACCAAACATTCACCAACAATGGAACATCTGCTATGTGCCAATATTTTCTTTGCAACACCAGAGCTCTCATTTGACTGTTATCTATACGAAAGAGGACAGTTTTCTTCTCGATAAACTGGACATCTATCTTTGATCCGGCTTTAGGCGAGGACCAAATGCGATTTACAGTGGCGTGCACTGAGCCAATATGAGGGGCATCTCCAATGAAATAACCCACCACAAACGACTTCCACAACAGCTCTGACTCATCAAAGATATCCTCAGAAATCTGCATCGCAAGCAACTAAACCAACCACTTCTATGACCGGTTCTGAAGACCCAGCCTGATTCTTCTTTAACCACGGAGAATCAGTCTTACGAGCAGCATCTTTATCCGAGAAAGGAGAGCCTCCTGAAGCCCCCAATCTCCCATGCTCTGACTCTTCCTGAGCCCCTGCTATTAACCGACCTTCACGAGCCAGCAAGTCATTTTATTTAGTAACCCCAACCCCCTGAGAAGAAACGATTTCCCCTTCCTTAGCTAGTGTATGTTCCCCTCCTTGATTACCAAACAAATCAGAAGCCCTAGCTTGAGTGCCCACAAACCCGTGAGAAGACTCAAGGCCTCCGCCGCAAACCAGATCCCCTCCCTGCGAACCAGTCAAGCCTCCGGCGCCATTAGGGTTTCCTCCTTCGGAATCGCCATCGTCGAGAGTCGCCATCTCTTTCTCCTTGTAAGTTTAAGCCCTTTTAAAACTATATCATATATTATTTTTATATCGGCAATCTTTTTAATTCACCAAATAGTATAGAATTTTTAGAAAAATTAAAGCACACAATCTGCGCGTAGCGCGGACACGGAAATAGTATATATAGAATCAAATAGATAGATTACTATATATTGCATCAGAAAAAATCATAGTTACATATAATTCATATTATTAATTGTTTTTTTTCCATCAATTCATATTATAAATATTGTCCGGTTGAGTGATATTTTTGATTATTTTACAACTATAGTTAGTTGGTACCAATTTTTAAATATTAATTAAATATATTTTGGTTCAATGATATTATAGATTAAACGAGTTTTATATGTTAGTAAAGCAAGCTATATTTGTAAGGTCAGACAATGATAATAATCACACAAATATAATGTAATGGGATTTTTTAATGTTGTTCATAGTTAACTTTGTGTAGGCCTTTTTAATCAATTAGTATAAAAATTTAGAGATAAGGCTAGTGGCAGAAAGAGTAAATATTAAAATGAAACATAGATTATTCTAAATGTATATCAGTTTAATAGATTAAATGAATCTCTCTCTTATTAAAAGAGAAGCAATTTTAGAGAGTATCCTTTGTTTGGTATTATATTCACAATTTTGCCATTTTTGCTGATGTGTCAGCTCTATAAGCTTCCTCAATCTTTTTTATAATTGACCAGCATTTACTAGAAAATTTACATAATATGCCACTGTGACTTTATTAATTCCGGTCGTTAAAATCTTTCTTTTATTCAATCTTAACATTTTTTCCCCAAAATTGTGTAACGTAAAGGCGACGAGGATGGCGATTTCCAATCTACGATGATTTCCCGAGAAGTTCTGGATTATCGGAATCATACGGTTCGTATTTGGGGTTATATCGATGGTTTGATGTTGGAGTTGGATTTCCCTTTCTCTAAACAAGAGATTGAAGAGATCTGTGGGGAGGATTCGAGGAAGGAAGGTTTTATTTGGTCAGATCTGCTACGGATAGTACTGATTTGAGGTTTATGAAGAGAATCGAAGTTGATATACGGATAACTCCGGGATCCAGCACTCGATATCTGAGTGATTGCGATCTGGAAATCGGGGATTGCTTCAGTCTACTGATTTGGTATGTCGGTTGTTCCTTTTTTTATTCTTCTGAAGATTTACACAGTTTTCTGAAGGAAAAATTGGGATCATTCTTAGGAAGTTTAAAGATCAGGAATATATTTTTTAAACTTTTTCTTACTTTCGGTATTATTAACAGATATCCTACATCTGAGATTGAGAATACGAAGGATTCGGCAATCGTTGATTTGTTAAGTCCGGATCTTTTTGTTAAGTTAATGGTGATATGGTATATTGTGCTTCACTTGCGTACAAGATTTAGGTCTCTCATGGTTATAGTATATATAGAATCGAGATTGACAACGAGTATCACACCAAATTTGTCTACTGCTGTTTTCTATCTATTGGGTATAATCTTTGGTTCTTGTCTTAATTTCTTTTCTTGTGGTTTCACAATGACTCAAGGTAATTGGATTGAGAAGTCAGGAGGGAAAAAGGTGGAGATGGTTAAGACGGGTTTAAGGATAACGGTGCCAAGGTTTGACAATTCGGAGCTCATTGTGAGCTACTCTAAGACTCTCATCGGAAGGTGTATGAACCCGCCGAAACAAGATATGAAGGTTCTACTTTTCATGTTTCCAAGGATTTGGAACGTTGAAGGGTGGCTGGTGTGGACCTTGGTTAGGAAGGTTCCAGTTTAACTTCGATCTTAAGGAAAATTTCGTGGAGGTTCTCAAGATGGAACCGTTCCATTTTGATCATTGGATGTTATCTTTGGTCAGATGGAAGCCGGTGCTTGAGCCAAACTACCCATCAAGAATTATTTTATGGGTTCGTGTGTTGGATATTTCTCTTCAATTCAGAGTGGCTCCGATCTTTCAAAGCGTGGGGGAGGCCCTTGGGCAGATTCGGGGTCCAATGGATCTGGTGGGAGGAAGGGTTCGTGTGGAGATTGATGCTTTCAAACCATTGATCTTCTCGGTAGCCTTTGAACTCGAGGAAGGTGTGGAGATCTTGGCATCTCTTCGATATGAGAAGCTTTTTGGATTTTGTAAGGAGTGTTTCCGGCTCACTCATGATGCATCTAGATGCCCGAATCTGTATAAAGAGGATCCAGTGCAGTTCACCGGGGGGGGGGGGGAAGGGGGGGCGAGTACGGAGACAGAGAGGGGAAAGGCAACTAGCTATAGAGCTGCGGTTACTAATGGTGATAGACAGTTTGAGGACCGTAATGGAGGAAACCAAGGGCGTTACCAGGGAACCAGAGGTGGTGACAAGGGCAAAGGGATTGCCAAGAATAAGCAGGTGCCTTACAAGCATGAGGATCTTTACCATCCATACAGAGAGAAGTTCTCTAGAGGAAATGGGGAAGGCTCTTCGGCTCATGGAAGATATGCTGATTATGGGGATAGGAGGAAGGGGACACAGGCTCGGGGTCCACAACAGTCTCGTGCTAGTGATGAGGACCGCACTACTATCAACCCGGAGAAACTCATGTTTGAAGCTTTCAAAGGGGCTCCTCCTCCCAATGTTATGGAACCGTCTCAAACGACTGTAGTTGCTGGTAATGGCTCCACCTCCAAGGCGTGTAAGGAGCTGGTCTTTGAGGATGCTTTGGAGCCCATAGAGATGGCCTCTGCACAACCAATGGATGAGCCAGGAGAGTTGAAGAATCTGGAATTACAGGTTGTTGATGGAGAGGAGTCCAAAGTGGCGGAGGAAGCACTTCACTCTCAGGCATTGGATGAAGCTAATTTGATGATAGAAGGAGTGCGGCTCTCGGATTCGGAGCTTCTGCTAGAGGATGGTGATGAGGTAGAAGATTGGGAGCAAGGGGAGATTGTGGACTTCACAGAGGAACAGGATGTGAGTATGGTGGGTCAGGGTTCAGGTACTAATGATGGCTTACCAATTGCCAAAGCCGGTGAGGAGAACCTGGTGGAGAAGGATGGCCAGATGGAAGGGGATGGTGCAAACACTAAGAAGAAGAAGAGTGGCCAGATCGGAACAGAGGCGCCTGGAGGTGTCAAGAAGCGATGACCACCAGTATTCATCTCCCCTCGCAAGAACTTATTGGTCAAGGCGGGCACTAAGCCAGGGGACAAGGGCGTGAAGAAGGCTTCCTCCAAGCCGAAGAATCCTCCTGAGTAAGGTGTTTCCCGTTGGTGGAGTATTGTGTTTTTTAAATTTCTGTTTGAATAATGTCGGATTCAACTATGAGATCCTATAGAATCGAGTCTGGTCCCAGTGGTTTAATTATTTCTGCAACTTCCTTTATTACTGATCCTAAGGTGTGGTATGGTCTGGATCATCTACGGATGATTATTGTTTGGGGGAAAAGTAATAATAAAATGTCTTTGTTTTGGTGTCAATATGGTATGCTCTATGTACTGGTGATTATAGATAAATCAGATCTTTTGATTGAGAGTAATATGGAAATGGTCGTGTATTTTGGAGCGTGGAGTCAGGTTTGGAGTTGGAGATGGTTGCAGGTTTGTGACTTATTGTTAATCAGGATTATAAAGCAAGATCAGAGATATCCTTGTCTGTATATTATAGGTTATTATTTATGACTCCTTAACGGCAATGGTAAAGGTTTGTGGTGCTCTTGGTTCCCGGATTGGGGGTGGCTTGAAAGTTGTAATCAGGATTGGATGGGGGACTTCACAATGTTATGGACGAATATGGTGTCGACGTATACGACAGACTGGGTTTTTAACGTACAGAAATATGGCACTCCTATTGGCAATAATATTGTCTTGGTTTGGTTATTTTGGTGTTCTTGGTATAAGGTAATACTGTTTTCAGTGAACTCTGAACCTCAAGCAGTTGGCTATATCGGATCAGTGGTTCATTCTTTGCTCATAATATTTATATGAAGATTTTAAGTTGGAATTGCCAAGGTCTTGGGAGTAAATGGACCATTAGTTATTTGAGGGAGATATACTATAAACACAAACCAACTTTTCTGTTCTTGTCAGAGACAAAAAGAAAATTTGAGTTTGTTCAATCTTTTCAGTTTCATTTCGGATTTAGTCATTTACATACGGTTGATCCTAATGGTAGGAGTGGTGGTTTGGCGTTATTCTATGATTCTAGGTACAAGGTGAATATTATCTCATCAAGTAACCGAATCATTGATGTAGAGACAGAACATAAAGGCAAGCGAATATTCTTATCCTTTGTCTATGGAGAACCAAATCAAAGCTTAAGGAACCCAGTTTGGGAGAAATTAACAAGTATTGGTACCTTAAGGGATGATCCATGGTTTATTATTGGAGATTTAAATGAGATTCGAGAAAATCATGAGAAGGAAGGGGGCACTCTCCGTCATGCAGACACTTTCTTGGCTTTTAATAATATGATAGACAATTGTGGTTTAATAGAATTTCGTAGTCTTGTAAATACTTTATCATGGAGTGGAAGGAGACAAAAACAAGTTGTTAAATGTTACCATGCTCTTGGAAATAACGATTGGCACAATATGTTCCCATGTTCCTTTTTGTAGAATATTTCGGAATGATTGGATCTGATCATAGGCCGATTGTGGCCTAAAGTTATTAAATTTCGAACTTCTATTAGGTTTGACAAGAGATGGATAGGGGAAGATGGTCTTATGGATTCAATATCTCGAGGTTGAAGATCAAAGCGGGTTAAGGAAAACGCAGGAATTGTTGATAGGATTCATTGGTGTAGACATGAAATTTCCGTATGGAGGAAGAATAATCCTCCCTATGGAAAAGATAAAATACACTCGCTCCAAAAGGCATTTGAAGATATTCAAAATGACTTCACAAAGTCTAATCTCTTTCTTATTAAAAGAGAAGCAATTTTAGAGAGTAACCTTTGTTTGGTATTATATTCACAATTTTGCCATTTTTGCTGATGTGTCAGCTCTATAAGCCTCCTCAATCCTTTTTATAATTGACCAACATTTACTAGAAAATTTACATAATATGCCACTGTAACTTTATTAATTCCGGTCGTTAAAATCTTTCTTTTTTTCAATCTTAACATTTTTCCCCAAAATTGTGTAACGTAAAGGCGACGAGGATAGCGATTTCCAATCTACGATGATTTCCCGAGAAGATCTGGATTATCGGTATCATACGGTTCGTATTTGGGGTTATATCGATGGTTTGATGTTGGAGTTGGATTTCCCTTTCTCTAAACAAGAGATTGAAGAGATCTGTGGGGAGGATTCGAGGAAGGAAGGTTTTATTTGGTCAGATCTGCTACGGATAGTACTGATTTGAGGTTTATGGAGAGAATCGAAGTTGATATACGGATAGCTCCGGGATCCAGCACTCGATATCTGAGTGATTGCGATCTGGAAATCGGGGATTGCTTCAGTCTACTGATTTGGTATGTCGGTTGTTCCTTTTTTATTCTTCTGAAGATTTACACAGTTTTCTGAAGGAAAAATTGGGATCATTCTTAGGAAGTTTAAAGATCAGGAATATATTTTTTAAACTTTTTCTTACTTTCGCTATTATTAACAGATATCCTACATCTGAGATTGAGAATACGAAGGATTCGGCAATCGTTGATTTGTTAAGTCCGGATCTTTTTGTTAAGTTAATGGTGATACGGTATACTGTGCTTCATTTGCGTACAAGATTTAGGTCTCTCATGGTTATAGTATATATAGAATCGAGATTGACAACGAGTATCACACCAAATTTGTCTACTGCTGTTTTCTATCTATTGGGTATAATCTTTGGTTCTTGTCTTAATTTCTTTTCTTGTGGTTTCACAATGACTCAAGGTAATTGGATTGAGAAGTCAGGAGGGAAAAAGGTGGAGATGGTTAAGACGGGTTTAAGGATAACGGTGCCAAGGTTTGACAATTCGGAGCTCATTGCGAGCTACTCTAAGACTCTCATCGGAAGGTGTATGAACCCGCCGAAACAAGATATGAAGGTTCTACTTTTCATGCTTCCAAGGATTTGGAACGTTGAAGGGTGGCTGGTGTGGACCTTGGTTTAGGAAGGTTCCAGTTTAACTTCGATCTTAAGGAAAATTTCGTGGAGGTTCTCAAGATGGAACCGTTCCATTTTGATCATTGGATGCTATCTTTGGTCAGATGGAAGCCGGTGCTTGAGCCAAACTACCCATCAAGAATTATTTTATGGGTTCGTGTGTTGGATATTCCTCTTCAATTCAGAGTGGCTCCGATCTTTCAAAGCGTGGGGGAGGCCCTTGGCAGATTCGGGGTCCAATGGATCTGGTGGGAGGAAGGGTTCGTGTGGAGATTGATGCTTTCAAACCATTGATCTTCTCGGTAGCCTTTGAACTCGAGGAAGGTGTGGAGATCTTGGCATCTCTTCGATATGAGAAGCTTTTTGGATTTTGTAAGGAGTGTTTCCGGCTCACTCATGATGCATCTAGATGCCCGAATCTGTATAAAGAGGATCCAGTGCAGTTCACCGGGGGGGGAAGGGGGGGCGAGTACGGAGACAGAGAGGGGAAACGCAACTAGCTATAGAGCTGCGG
The DNA here is from genome assembly GCF_000801105.2 of Raphanus sativus. Lineage (NCBI taxonomy): Eukaryota > Viridiplantae > Streptophyta > Magnoliopsida > Brassicales > Brassicaceae > Raphanus > Raphanus sativus. Next base: position 22,606,783 of record NC_079514.1, on the reverse strand, counting down.
TTACTAATGGTGATAGACAGTTTGAGGACCGTAATGGAGGAAACCAAGGGCGTTACCAGGGAACCAGAGGTGGTGACAAGGGCAAAGGGATTGCCAAGAATAAGCAGGTGCCTTACAAGCATGAGGATCCTTACCATCCATACAGAGAGAAGTTCTCTAGAGGAAATGGGGAAGGCTCTTCGGCTCATGGAAGATATGCTGATTATGGGGATAGGAGGAAGGGGACACAGGCTCGGGGTCCACAACAGTCTCGTGCTAGTGATGAGGACCGCACTACTATCAACCCGGAGAAACTCATGTTTGATGCTTTCAAAGGGGCTCCTCCTCCCAATGTTATGGAACCGTCTCAAACGACTGTAGTTGCTGGCAATGGCTCCACCTCCAAGGCGTGTAAGGAGCTGGTCTTTGAGGATGCTTTGGCGCCCATAGAGATGGCCTCTGCACAACCAATGGATGAGCCAGGAGAGTTGAAGAATCTGGAATTACAGGTTGTTGATGGAGAGGAGTCCAAAGTGGCGGAGGAAGCACTTCACTCTCAGGCATTGGATGAAGCTAATTTGATGATAGAAGGAGTGCTGCTCTCGGATTCGGAGCTTCTGCTAGAGGATGGTGATGAGGTAGAAGATTGGGAGCAAGGGGAGATCGTGGACTTCACAGAGGAACAGGATGTGAGTATGGTGGGTCAGGGTTCGGGTACTAATGATGGCTTACCAATTGCCAAGGCCGGTGAGGAGAACCTGGTGGAGAAGGATGGCCAGATGGAAGGGGATGGTGCAAACACTAAGAAGAAAAAGAGTGGCCAGATTGGAACAGAGGCGCCTGGAGGTGTCAAGAAGCGATGACCACCAGTATTCATCTCCCCTCGCAAGAACTTATTGGTCAAGGCGGGCACTAAGCCAGGGGACAAGGGCATGAAGAAGGCTTCCTCCAAGCCGAAGAATCCTCCTGAGTAAGGTGTTTCCCGTTGGTGGAGTATTGTGTTTTTTAAATTTCTGTTTGAATAATGTCGGATTCAACTATGAGATCCTATAGAATCGAGTCTGGTCCCAGTGGTTTAATTATTTCTGCAACTTCCTTTATTACTGATCCTAAGGTGTGGTATGGTCTGGATCATCTACGGATGATTATTGTTTGGGGGAAAAGTAATAATAAAATGTCTTTGTTTTGGTGTCAATATGGTATGCTCTATGTACTGGTGATTATAGATAAATCAGATCTTTTGATTGAGAGTAATATGGAAATGGTCGTGTATTTTGGAGCGTGGAGTCAGGTTTGGAGTTGGAGATGGTTGCAGGTTTGTGACTTATTGTTAATCAGGATTATAAAGCAAGATCAGAGATATCCTTGTCTGTATATTATAGGTTATTATTTATGACTCCTTAACGGCAATGGTAAAGGTTTGTGGTGCTCTTGGTTCCCGGATTGGGGGTGGCTTGAAAGTTGTAATCAGGATTGGATGGGGGACTTCACAATGTTATGGACGAATATGGTGTCGACGTATACGACAGACTGGGTTTTTAACGTACAGAAATATGGCACTCCTATTGGCAATAATATTGTCTTGGTTTGGTTATTTTGGTGTTCTTGGTATAAGGTAATACTGTTTTCAGTGAACTCTGAACCTCAAGCAGTTGGCTATATCGGATCAGTGGTTCATTATTTGCTCATAATATTTATATGAAGATTTTAAGTTGGAATTGCCAAGGTCTTGGGAGTAAATGGACCATTAGTTATTTGAGGGAGATATACTATAAACACAAACCAACTTTTCTGTTCTTGTCAGAGACAAAAAGAAATTTTGACTTTGTTCAATCTTTTCAGTTTCATTTCGGATTTAGTCATTTACATACGGTTGATCCTAATGGTAGGAGTGGTGGTTTGGCGTTATTCTATGATTCTAGGTACAAGGTGAATATTATCTCATCAAGTAACCGAATCATTGATGTAGAGACAGAACATAAAGGCAAGAGAATATTCTTATCCTTTGTCTATGGAGAACCAAATCAAAGCTTAAGGAACCCAGTTTGGGAGAAATTAATGAGTATTGGTACCTTAAGGGATGATCCATGGTTTATTATTGGAGATTTAAATGAGATTCGAGGAAATCATGAGAAGGAAGGGGGCACTCTCCGTCATGCAGACACTTTCTTGGCTTTTAATAATATGATAGACAATTGTGGTTTAATAGAATTTCCTAGTCTTGGAAATACTTTATCATGGAGTGGAAGGAGACAAAAACAAGTTGTTAAATGTTACCGTGCTCTTGGAAATAATGATTGGCAGAATATGTTCCCATGTTCCTTTGTAGAGTATTTGGGAATGATTGGATCTGATCATAGGCCGATTGTGGCCTAAAGTTATTAAATTTCGAAGTTCTTTTCGGTTTGACAAGAGATGGATAGGGGAAGATGGTCTTATGGATTCAATATCTCGAGGTTGGAGATCAAAACGGGTTAAGGAAAACGCAGGAATTGTTGATAGGATTCATTGGTGTAAACATAAAATTTCCGTATGGAGGAAGAATAATCCTCCCTATGGAAAAGATAAAATACACTCGCTCCAAAAGGCTTTTGAAGATATTCAAAATGACTTCACAAAGTCTAATGAGGAGGTATTGGAGGTTTCCCGGAAGTTACAAGAAGCTTATCTTGATGAGGAGCAATATTGGGAACAAAAAAGTAGGACCAAGTGGCATACATGTGGTGATCGAAGTACAAAATTTTTCCATGCATTGACAAAACAACGACGCATTCAGAATAGGATAATTTGTTTACATAATGAGGATTATCAGTGGGTGAATTCGGAGGAAGAGATCGAAGGAGTGGCGGTTAATTATTTTAAGAACCTTTTTCATACCTCCTCACCATCAGGAGTTGAGAGTTTTTTAGAAGAAGTTCCGACTTCAGTTACGGAAGTTCAGAATCAGCGGCTAATGGCCACGGCTACAGAAAAGGAGGTACGAGCAGCACTATTTATGATGCATCCGGAAAAAGCCCCAGGGCCGGATGGGATGACAGCACTTTTTATCAACAATTCTGGTCAGTGATTAAGGAGGACGTGGTTTCTATGGTTAACGAATTTTTGAGAACTGGGAATTTTGATGGTAGACTGAATTTGACAAATATTTGTCTTATTCCAAAAACAGAGAGACCAAATAGGATGACCGAGCTTAGACCTATTAGTTTGTGCAATGTGGGTTATAAGATCATATCTAAAGTGTTAAGCCAGCGTCTTAAAGGACTGCTACCAAAATTGATCTCTGAAACTCAATCGGCATTTCTTTATGGTAGGTTGATATCGGATAACATTCTCATTGCGCAGGAGATGTTCCACGGGCTACGAACCAATAATTCATGTAAGGATAAGTATTTAGCAATCAAGACGGATATGAGTAAGGCTTATGATAGAGTAGATTGGAGTTTTCTTCAGAAGGTACTGTTGAAAATGGGATTCTCTACAGAATGGGTCGCATTAATGATGCAATGTATTTCTTCAGTTAGTTATAAGGTGTTACTAAATGGGCAGCCTAAAGGCCATATAGTGCCAGAGAGGGGCTTAAGACAAGGGGATCCGTTGTTACCATATTTATTTATTTTATGTACAGAAGCTCTTATAGCAAATATCCGAAAGGAGGAAAGGGAGAAACGGTTAACATGACTTAAGGTATCTCGGGCAAGTCCCGCAATCTCCCATCTGCTATTTGCGGATGACAATTTTTTCTTCTGTAAGGCTACGGGTCAGGAGTGTGGAGTCATTCTAAAGTTTTTAAAGATTATGAGATGGCGTCAGGTCAGCAGATTCATTTTTCGAAATCATCGCTGCAGTTTGGCCATAAGGTAGCCGAAGAGGTTGGAAGGAATATTCATAATTTATTAGGTATCTCTAATTTGGGAGGAATGGGGAACTACCTGGGTATCCCTGAAAGTCTTGGCGGTTCCAAAATACAGGTCTTTGGATTCTTAAAAGAAAGAGTAAATAACAAGGTGAATAACTGGACAGTTCGCTTTCTTACGAGAGGTGGTAAAGAGGTTCTAATCAAATCAGTGTCTTCAGCTATGCAAACGCATGTGATGTCCTGTTACAGACTTCCTAAAGGAGTTACTAAAAAGATTACAAGTACCACATCGCATTTTTGGTGCGGGGGGGGGGGGTGTTGGGGATGGATTGTCACCACCCACAAGGCCCAGCGAACAGGAGGCCCATTACTATCAATTAGTAGACGATCGGCTCTGAGCCGGCTCCCGACGAGCCTTGACTCGGCTCGTGACTGCTTTAACTAGGGGACGAGCAGCCGAAGAGAGCGACCAAGCGGCTCGGGCCGAACAGTCATTCCGATTGGGCCTGCATGCCAAAAGGCCCATAACAAAGAGGACGAATTAGGTCAAAGCTAACCGACCTAAGGGACTATATAAGGAGTTGAGGACAGGAAGGAAGGGTATGACCACTTAGACACACAGACTTGCGGCTAGATTAGGGTTTCCATTACTCTCTTTGTATCTCGCCGCTTTCTCTTGTACTTCCGGCTAGGAGCTATCCGAGCATCGACTAGCCGGCCTTCTTACTCTTGTACCCTCGTTATTCCGACTCTAATAAAACATCTCTGTTCATCCCACTCTTGAGTTCTTTTACTTTCTGTTGACCAAACTCACCTCAAACAATTGGCGCCCACCGTGGGGCCGATCAGAGTAACGTTTCTTAGACCGATATGACGATTGGTGACTCGAACCCCGGCACTTCCGGCGAAGCGCCCGAGCTTACGCCTCCGCCTCCTCCTCCTTTTCTCTCATCGGACTTTATGAGCTCCGTGATGGCTCGTCTCGCGCATCAAGAAGAAGTCCAGAAAACGATGAACGAGCAGCTCGCAGCCCTTGTAGCTGCCCTCACCGCTCCTGCTGGGCCGACAAGCCGTTCCCAGCCTGTCTGCCGCCATCTTTTCCCTCCAACGCCGGCGGAAGACCACGCCGTCGACGAATCTGAACCTAATGGGCCTCCTGCCGTCTACCCTACTCCGGCGACAACAGACCCGACGACGATTCGCGAGATCGCCGAGCTCAAACTCAGCCTTCAACAGATGAGCTCGCAGATCCATCAAGCGACGAGCGCAGCCCCTCAGATTGACAGCGTCATCGCCTCCACTTCGCGCTCGCCCTTCGCTAGCGAGTTAACCAGAGTCCAGCTCCGCAAAATAGAAAAGCTTCGTCTCCCTGAGTACAAACCCGGTGGCGACCCTGTCGAGCATCTAACAGCCTTCAATATAGCTATGGCCAGAGCTCGTCTTTCCGACGAAGAGAAGGACGCATGATATTGTCAGCTCTTCGTCGAAACACTAAACGAACAAGCGCTAACCTGGTTCTCACAGCTCAGCGAGAACTCGATCCGCAGTTTCCGAGACCTCTCGGCTGTGTTCCTCAAGACTTACATCATGTTCACCAAGCGAGCAGCAACCGCTTCTAGCTTGTGGAATATGGCGCAAACAAAGGACCAAAGCCTTAAAGATTACATGGAAAAATTCAAGACGATCGTTTCACGAGTCGATGTCCCTGATCACATCGCTATCGACGCCTTGATGAACACTCTCCTCGTCAACTCGAAGTTTCGCAAGGACTTGTATTCCAACCCTACGACTTCGCTCCCTGATGCTATCGCCCGATCTCAACACTTCATCCGAATGGAAGAAGATACCAAGGCGATAATCCGAAAGCAGAACGCCGCCAAGCCTGCAGCAGCCAAGAGTGCGGGTGCTCGGACCGAGCCGCGCCAGCACGCACCAAGTGATACTGGCAGCAAAAAGGGGGGTCTCCTCTACGTCGTAGACGAGAACAACGCCCCTGTTTCAACCATGGTCATGCACGACAAAAAATGGAATGTCTATTAGCGAGAAACCGACTCTCCCGATGCGTCTCCCAGTACCCCGAGTGCTGGAACCGTGGCTAAAGTTGATTCGGCGACGGGACCGACCAGAACGCCCATCGATCTTACGAAGCATTGCAAGTATCATGACATCAAGGGGCACGACACGACTGAGTGCAAATCTCTCTACGCCCAGTTCCTCTCCTCGATCGAAAGCGGAGATTACAAGATCCAGCCGCCGAAACCCAAACCAAAGGGGAAAAACAGCTGGAGCAGGAACAAAGACAAGAAAGCTCAGTGAAAATCGCAGGGCAAAAACCGTAAAAGCGACAAACAGTCAAAGGACACAGAAAAAGCTGCCCGAGAGACCGACGATGACGACGACTCGGCATGATGACGATCAGCCGGCCAATCGCCAGCGCATCGAAGTGATCCGCGTCCAACCGCAAGGAGAGAACGAACCGGGATCCTCGTCCGACGAGGACGACGACATGAAAACTCTCCAAAGCACCACGGACCTTCGGTCCCTCCTCGATCAAAAGCTCCAATCCACTACCGAGGAAACGCCAGTCTCCACCGATCTCCGCCTACGGATCGACTCGAACCGAGCCGCGAAAGCTTCAGCGCAAGAATCCTCTCACCAGTAGTCCGCTGAAAAGCCGAACTGTGATTTGCGAGACAAACTCAACGCGAAGATCGGTGATCTGCGGACAACCCTCAACCGCAAGAAAAGGGATACTGCCGAAACGAGTAACGACCTTCGCGACGTGCTCCGTGCAAAGCGTGCACAAACTCGTCCCCGGATAAACGTCATTATGGGCGGATCACCTCCTTGCGGCGATTCGGTTAGATCAGTCAAGGACTATCGCAGGCAAGCCACCACTTCCCAACGATGGCCCCAGAAGCAAGTAGACGATCAGCCGATTACCTTTTCGTCTGATGACACACTCGGCGTGCACCTCCCTCACAAGGATCCTTTGCTCGTCGTGCTTGGCATCGACAAGTACGACGTCACGAAAGTGCTCATCGACACCGGTAGCTCGGTCGATATCATCTTTCGCGAAACCCTCGTGAAAATGGGAATCGATCTCAATGACGTCAAGCCTTCTACTCGGACCCTGACAGGATTCAACGGGTCGTCAGAGGTAATCGCCGGCACGATCCGCCTCCCGGAGTCACGCGAACGGTCAAGTTCTTCGTGGTCGGCTCCAAAGCTCCCTATCACGTTATACTCGGCACCCCATGGTTACATTCAATGCGAGCAGTCGCATCAACGTACCATCAATGTGTCAAATTTCCGGGATCAGACGGATCGATCAAAACTCTGAAGGGGGACCAGCAGGCTGCACGAGACCTCCTGATCGCCACGGTTAAGATTCAGCGCTCCCAGTCACTTGTCAACTCGATCTCCCTCCCTGCGAGCAAAGTTGGTCCGCAGAAGGAAGAGGTTCTGGAAGTATCAATTGACGACTCGGACCCGAGCAAATCAGTTCAAGTAGGCGCATTTCTACCCGACGAAATGCAACAGAAGATCCTCGAGTTTCTCAAGCAAAACCTGTCCTCATTCGCCTGGACAATGTTCGATATGTAAGGAATCGACCCAGCCATCACAACTCACGAACTCAACGTCGACCCCAACTTCAAACCCATCCGCCAGAAGAGAAGAAAGTTGGGACCGGAGCGATCCAAAGCAGTCGCAGAAGAAGTCGAACGTCTACTCGGCGCCGGCTCAATTACCCAAGTTCGTTACCCGGAATGGCTAGCCAACCCAGTGGTCGTTAAGAAGAAGAACGGTAAATGGCGCGTCTGCGTCGATTTTACTGATCTCAACAAAGCATGTCCTAAGGACAGCTACCCGTTGCCTAGCATCGATCGCCTAGTCGAATCGACGGCCGGTAACGAGGTGCTGACGGTTATGGATGCCTTCTCGGGCTACAACCAGATCCTGATGCACCCGGACGACCGGGAGAAAATCGCATTCATCACCAATCGAGGAACCTACTGTTATAAGGTGATGCCATTCGGGTTGAAAAACGCTGGGGCAACCTACCAGAGGCTTGTCAATCGGATGTTCGCCGACCAGCTGGGGAAGACGATGGAAGTCTATATCGACGACATGCTCGTCAAATCCCTCCGAGCCGACGACCACCTAACGCATTTACAGGAATGCTTCGCCATCCTAAACAAGTACGGGATGAAGCTTAATCCCGCCAAGTGCACCTTTGGCGTCTCCTCGGGTGAATTCCTTGGTTACATTATCACGCAACGAGGAATAGAAGCTAACCCAAAACAAATCTCAGCGGTCCTTAATCTCCCAAGTCCGAGAAACTGCCGTGAAGTGCAGAGACTAACAGGACGCATTGCCGCACTCAATCACTTTATCTCCCGATCTACCGACAAGTGTCTCCCCTTCTACGACCTCCTCCGAGGGAACAAGAAGTTCATTTGGGACGACAAATGCGAGGACGCATTCACTCAACTTAAGCAGTACCTGACGACTCCTCTCGTCCTAGCCAAGCCGGATGTTGGAGACGTCCTATCTCTCTATATCGCGGTCTCCTCAGCAGCTGTCAGTAGCGTCCTAATCAAAGAGTATCGCGGCGAGCAGCGTCCGATTTTTTACACGAGCAGACGGATGACTGGTCCAGAAACCAGATACCCAACCCTTGAGAAACTGGCTCTGGCCGTCGTGGATTCTGCGAGGAAGTTGCGACCCTACTTCCAATCACACTCCGTCGAAGTGTTAACCGACCAATCGCTCCGCACCGTCTTGCAAAATCCCAACAGAGCTGGCCGGTTGACTAAGTGGGCGATCGAACTGAGCGAGCTTGACATCACGTATAAATGCTGAACAGCCGCCAAATCTCAAGTCCTCGCCGATTTCCTTGTAGAGCTCACACCGGACCTTGCACAAGACCTCGACATTCCAAGTCCCAACTGGATTCTCCATGTCGACGGATCGTCAACGAGCAAGGGATCAGGTGCGGGAGTCCAGCTTCAGTCACCTACAGGAGAACTCATTCGGCAGTCTTTCAGTTTCGGTTTCCCGGCCTCTAACAACGAAACAGAGTACGAGTCACTGATCGCGGGCCTCCGTCTCGCCCGAGCCGTCAAAGCCAAACGTTTGAGTGCTTATTGCGACTCGCAACTCGTCGCTAGCCAGTTCAGTGGCGACTACGATGCTCGCAACAACCGAATGGACGCATATCTCCGAGTAGTCCAAGAACTTGCCAAGGAATTCGATTTCTTCGAACTTACCAAGGTTCCCCAAGGAGAGAACGTTTGCGCCGACGCGTTAGCTGCACTCGGGAGCAAACTCCATGACCAAGTCAAGAGGACGATACCCATACATCGAATCGATCGACCGAGCATCGACCCTCCTCCCGAGGAAAGTCCTCCCACTGCACCAATCTTCGCAGCAACCCGACGATCCGCTCACGATCCCAACGACACCGAGATGCCCGATTGTGACGACACCCCGATCGATTGGCGAGCAGAGTTCCTCGATTATCTCATCCGCAAAGAGTTGCCAACAGATAAGTGGGCCGCGAGACGCCTGAAGAGACGCAGCGCCACTACGTCGTTATGAACGAAGAACTTCACCGAGTAACCGCGAACAAGGTACTCTTGAAGTGCATCCAAGGTGATGAAGTGCGACGAGTGATGGCAGAAACGCACGACGGGGCCAGCGGAAACCATTCAGGAGGCCGAGCTCTCGCCCTCAAGGTTCGGAGCTCGGGCTTCTTTTGGCCATCCATGAACACCGACTGCAAAGCATATGCCCGTCGGTGCGACAAGTGCCAGCGCCACGCCCCGAGTATCCACAGTCCTACCGAGCTGCTGCGGACATCTGCAGCTCCGTATCCATTCATGCGGTGGGGCATGGATATCATCGGACCAATGCCGAACTCACGCCAGCGTCGCATTATCCTGGTCCTCACCGATTATTTCACTAAGTGGATCGAAGCCGAGGCCTTCTCTCAGGTGACGGACAAAGAAGTCCGCACCTTTGTCTGGAAAAACATCATCTGCCGTCATGGTTTACCATACGAGATCGTGACGGACAATGGCTATCAGTTCATGTCTGGAAACTTCAAAGAGTTCTGCAGCAAGTGGAATATCCGTCTAAGCCCTTCGACTCCCCGCTACCCGCAAGGAAACGGACAGGCGGAATCCTCCATCAAGATTATCATCGATGGGATCAAGAAGCGGCTCGACCTCAAGAAAGGCCATTGGGCCGACGAACTGGATGGTGTCCTCTGGTCGCATCGAACGACTCCTCGTGGTGCGACCAAATCCACCCCTTTCTCCCTTGCTTACGGGATGGAAGCGATGGTCCCTGCAGAAGTCAACGTGACGAGTCTTCGCCGCGCCAAGATGCCTCAGTTCGTCAAACTCAACCAAGACATGCTCCTTGACGCCCTCGACGAACTCGAAGAGAAACGCGATCAGGCACTTCTCCGGATCCAGAACTATCAAAACCAGATCGAGAGTTACTACAACAAGAAGGTCAAAGCGCGCCCTCTCGAACTCGGTGACCTCGTCCTCCGGAAAGTTTTTGAAAACACTAAGGAACTAAACGCTGGAAAGTTAGGAACCAACTGGGAGGGACCTTACAAGATCACTCGAGTCGTCAAACCCGGCGTCTACCGACTCGAGACTTCCCGCGGAGAGGCAGTCCCACGAGCTTGGAACTCGATGCACCTTCGTCGTTTCTACCAATAGAAACACCTCTCTCATCTCTCCGAGTGAATGACAAACAGGTCACTGTTCACTCAAAAAAAAAAAAAAAAAAAAAACAGAGTAGATGCACCTAACAGTCACTTCTACTCGTCCGAGTGAATGCGCTACCATAGCCACTTTCACTCGGTCAAACGAACTACGAAAGGCTTGATCCTCATCCGAGGTACGTAGGCATCCCTTCGCAGGGTCCAGCCCCAACCAAAACAAAGTCCAATTTTTTTACACAGGAATGACGAACAGTCACTTTTCTCCGAGTAAACGATGCCAGCCCCTTTTTCAAGCGGAGCACGAGCACTCGCCCAAGTTAATCGACTGGGTCTTGATCAGACGTCAGTCGAAGGGAATAACAGCCTCGTGTCACCTATGCGTTACGCATTGACCGGCTACCTGATGGAAATTTTAGACCGAGTCTAACCGAAGAACGACGGTTTGGCCGACCAACAGTTCTCTCGGTTACTGCACTGCGTCTCGAAACCTTTTCCTCGGTAATTCAATAGAACGATTAGAGTTTTCTTTGTATTTACTTAACCGACTGCTTGTAAAAGTTTTGTTGGATAAGCAAAAATGCAAACGAGCAACCGCCTTTAATCTCCTGTTCTATCTGAAAAGGGGGGAACTCGCTGGCAAACGCGAGCAACCACCCGAATTAATCCGTTTCTCGGTTAAAGACATGAGTGAAAAATGATTTAGATATTTCTAAGTTGGAACGACTTACTGAAATATATAAAGAAACATTCAAGTCTAAAATAAAAACCAAAGGCAATAATTCATACAACAAAAGGCCTTAGCCGAGAAAAAGAGACAATTTTAAGCAAACAAGGCCGAAAGGCCGAAAACGGATACAACAAACATATAAAATCATCCCTCAGCAGGGGGATCCTTCTTCTCAGGGACGTCCGAACTGGAGACGTTACCGAACGGCTTCGCAGGAGGAACCTCGCCGGCGCCTTGGCCCTTGCTTGGCGGAGAAACGAGCCTGATCTCGCGGTTCGGATCCGAGAGACCTTCGCTCGCATCAGGGTCGGAAGTCCCGAGGGACGACGTGTCGGAGATCGTGACCAATTTCTCCGGGATGCCGGCATCAGGCACCTTCGGGCCCGCTTCAACAGCACTTCTATCGGGAACTGGAGCAGTCTCCTGGATAGGAAGAGTGGCGTCGGGACGAGCAGGAGATTTTACCGTGTCGAGGAGGTCCCTAGTGAATCCGTCACGCGGGGATCGGAGCGCTCTCGCGGCCTCGGAATCGATCAGATCAAGGTTCGATCCATGTTTGTCAACCTTATCAAGGTTCTCCGCGATCACGAACCGAGATTCCAGCACTAAGGGCGACAAGGTCAGATCCGACTCCGGAATCACGCCTACCTCTAGACGAGTCGCCTCCCCGTCATAGTACTTCTCCAAATCAGCGTACGTATCGATGGTCTCCTGCGGGATATCCTTCCCCGATTCCTTCAACGCTTCAAGGCAGTCTCGCATCCCGCGCGCTTGGCCGAGCATACACCGCGCGTCTTCGAACTCGTCACGGCGGCTCTCTCGATCCTGAATATTCCTGAAGCGTCGGGAGCATTTTCCGGTCATCGCCGTCATCACACGGATTCGTTCGTGGGTGACCTCAAGCTTACGACACTCCCTAAGACGATCCATCTCCCTGGAATGCTCCGAAGACGCAGCGGCCGCCTCCTTTTCAAGGGTCGCGTTCTTGCTTTGCAACTCGGCGTTCCTCTCCCTCATCTTGGCCTTCTCTTCCTCCGCCTGCTTCACCAGCTTCCGGGCGGACGCCAGTTCGGTCGCCATGATCGCTCTCTGCTCGTCAAGCTCCTTCTTCAACGCCTCTTCCCGAGCAACCGCCTCGTTCTTTGCACGGACTGCATCATTCAAAGCCCGGGTCGCGCGTCTATTGAGCCCTTTCTGCTTACGAACCATCTCAAACGCCCCTTTCAACTCCTCGTCGTATTTCCTGACTAGGACATTCCAGTCCCCGTGACTCTGCGTAACGGACAAAAACAGGCAGCATTAGCAAACAACTGGGAAGAAAAAGGGACGGGGTCAGAAATCTGACTTACCATGATGGAAGTACGGGAGGCGAAGTTGTATTCTTCCTTGAAGATCAAGTCCTCGACCGGCAGCAGCTCGCCTCGATCCCCCCTGAACTGACGAACCAGACGACCGCACTCCTGTTCGTCATGCGCTAAAGGGACCTCGCGATCGTAGGAGAAAGAGACCTTGTCAGGACAACTTTTCTTCTTCTTCTTCTTCCTCTTTTTCGAGACAGCAACGGTCCCTTCGGCGACATGAGGAGCGGACTCAGCCTGCGCGTCCTCGTGCCCCGGGACCAGCGACTCCCCGGAACGGGTAGCATCCACCTGCTCGTCATCCAGCTCCTCAGAAGAGCCTCGAGGAATCACTTCGGCGATTTTCTTCTTCCTCTTCTTCTTCTTCTCTTTCTTTTCGGCCTTTGACGAAGTCGCCGGCAGATCTTCGTCACGGCTGCCAGCAGGCTGCGATTCGGGGACCACCTCATCTTTGGAACCACCACTCAGCTCCAGATCCTTAAGCTCGCCTTCTTCAATGGACGAGGATCGAATCGCGGAAGGATCACCCCTCGCCTTCTTCTTTCCCCTCTCCGATCCGGAGTGTCCTTCTGGGGAGCCAGCATCAACGTTCGCTTCCTCGGCGGTCGCGTTTTCTTCCTCCCGCTGTCTTTTTCTGTTGGTCTTCCTCACCAGCCGAGCCTCAACGTCCGACTCAGTCACGCTCTGATCTCCGACCTCAGGCGAACCCGCGGTATCAGGCTGCGGATTCTTCGCAAAACCGGTTTTCCTCCCAACCACCAGACTCAAGTTCGGCAAAGCCCTCATCGCTCTTGCTCGATTTATTTCTCTCTGCTCGGCCGGAGTGAACAAATTGAGTCTCTTCGTCTTCTTAGTGATGATGGGGATCGTATCCGAACGCCAGACCTCTGTGACGAGTAAAAGAGAAATCAGACTCCACGAAAAAATATACATCGAGCAAAGGAAGCCACAAATGAAGGAACTTACGTTGGCTAATCCACCCAATCGATCGACGAATCCTCTGATAGGAGAACTTATCCCAATGATCATGTCTCTGCGATGCGATCAGACGCGCACTCTCTAAAAAGTCCTCCTCGTACTCTACGGTGTTCGGATGACTGACTGCAAAAGAAAGACGAAAAGGAGTTAGATTGCGAGAAACGGAAAACAGAACTGACAGATGGTCTATACCCATCTCTCGGGTCCATAAAACACGATAGCCGGTCTTCAGCGGCTCTTCGAACGCAGCTTTGTCGGATTTGACGTAGAAGTAGGACCGCTGCCAGTTATTCGTCTTAGTTGGGTAACCGGTCACCACATTATAGTTGGGACGGATCTTCAACGAAATCAGCCAGTTCTTCATCTTCACCGACACCAGCTCCTGGAAAGCTCGGACGTTGAGAGGAACGCCGGCTTCCGCTCCGATAACCATCTGTGCGACGACTAACCGCCACGCACCGTTCAGAAACTGACTAAGGGCGGCTCCTCGGCGCATCGCATACGCGGTGACAAGTCGGGAAATCGGAAACCACAGTTTTGTGTCGCCCTCAAAATATGATTCGTACACACATTGGTACCCCTTCGGAGGAGACCAAGGCCGCTGGTCGCTCCTCGGAATTATAAACGTAACCCCCGCCGCGTCGCGAGCCCGCAGAAGTTTTGTCACCGACTCAACGGTCGATCTCGTCTTCACGACATTTCGCCAGTTCTGTCCCTCGACGACCAAAGGACGTACTCGCTCCCGATCAAGCAGAGGCTGCTTCTCGAAGATGTTCCCCGGATAAAAGCTTATTGGGATCATCTGATCGTCAGTATGATCGTGACCGTCATCGTCCTTCCGCGATTGCACCATCGACTCCAAGATCAGGACGCGCTGCGCCCGACTCAAGTTCTCTGTATCCATCATCGCTTCGCGATGAACTGCCTCTTGGCTTCCCTCAGAACTACGGACTGTCTCTAAGTCGTCGCTGGATCCTGACGAAGCCGCACGCATCTTGCCTTTTTGTTCCCGCGAAAGTTTCTTACTTGTCGACATACCGAGTAAGCGATAAAAAAACGAGAGCAGAAGAAAGAGAGAGAAACGACTTAGAGAGAGAGAGAGTACCTGAAGACTGCGGAAGAATGAGAAATCTCAAGGGAGATCTCTTATTTATAGGGATGGGACGCGCGCTCAACGAGGCGCCATAATTAGCCCTAAACGGGCCTAAGTGGGCCTCTAGACGGGCTCGCGCGTCGGTCTCAAGCGCGACGTTTTGGCTCCCCGATCCAAAAATCTAGCGACGGTTCGGCTCCCTCGCCAAAAACCGGCAACGGTTCGACGTCACATCACAAACCAAGTGCGATCGAATCGCCGGTTTAAAAGGATCACTGTTCGGCACCAATCTCGATGATAAATACCGAACAGCAGAGGTTCGACCACTCGCAACTTTGGATTAAAATTTTTTCACCAAACGATTTCTGGGGCAATCACAGAAGTCAGCAACAAGCCTCCCGTTCTTCGAGCCCTAAAACAACTAGCTCATTGCGATCGTTTACTCGACTCGACAATGCACTAGGGGGGGACTTACTGTTGGGGATGGATTGTCACCACCCACAAGGCCCAGCGAACAAGAGGCCCATTACTATCAATTAGAGGACGATCGGCTCTGAGCCGGCTCCCGACGAGCCTTGACTCGGCTCGTGACTGCTTTAGCTAGGGGACGAGCAGCCGAAGAGAGCGACCAAGCGTCTCGGGCCGAACAGTCATTCCGATTGGGCCTGCATGCCAAAAGTCCCATAACAAAGAGGACGAATTAGGTCAAAGCTAACCGACCTAAGGGACTATATAAGGAGTTGAGGACAGGAAGGAAGGGTATGACCACTTAGACACACAGACTTGCGGCTAGATTAGGGTTTCCATTACTCTCTTTGTATCTCGCCGCTTTCTCTTGTACTTCCGGCTAGGAGCTTTCCGAGCATCGACTAGCCGGCCTTCTTACTCTTGTACCCTCGTTATTCCGACTCTAATAAAACGTCTCTGTTCATCCCACTCTTGAGTTCTTTTACTTTCTGTTGACCAAACTCACCTCAAACAGGGGGGGGGGGGGGAACGGTAATAAAAAAGGTATACACTGGTTCTCATGGGATAAAATGTGCCTACATAAGGAAGAAGGAGGATTGAGTTTTAGAGATTTACAAGATTTTAATACGGTTTTATTGGCAAAACAATTTTGGCGCCTAATAGATAACCCGGATTGTTTATTTTCAAAGGTTTTCAAAGGAAGATATTTTCGGAATTCTCATCCTTTGGATGATCACAGATCCTACTCATCATCTTATGGGTGGAGAAGCATCTGTTCCGCTAGACCTCTGGTTAAAAAAGGGCTAATCAAAAGAGTAGAAACTGGACGATCAATATCTGTATGGAATTATCCCTAAATTCCTGCTCCTCGCCCGAGGTCAGCATTACCAAAAACTCAGGGTCAATTTCTAGACCAACATTTATCGGTGGAGGATCTTATCAATCCGAGTGATAGATCTTGGAATGTAGATTTGCTTAATGCATATATTTATCCAGATGATATCAAGATAATCAGAGGCTTTGCGATTAGCCGAACTCAAAGGCCAGATACATACGGCTGGGCTTTTACAGATTTTGGGAAGTATTCGGTTAAATCAGGTTTTCGGACCGAAACTTTATATCCTGCCAAAGGTCCAAGGATAATAACGTTCAGACCAAATGTAAAGCCCTTGCTGGCTTTTTCTTGGAAACTAAAATGCTCACCAAAACTGAGACATTTCGTTTGGCAAGTTTTATCCGGTACTCTACCGGTGCTCAAAAATTTGAAGGCACACGGTATTAACTGTGATCCTAGGTGCAGTATTTGTGGAGCTGAAGAAGAATCTGTGTATCATGTAATTTTTGAATGCCCACCTGCCTTACCGGTTTGGGCTTTATAAAAAAATCCCTTCTCCCCCCGGAGTTTTTCCAGCATCATCAGTTTTCACTAGTTTGGACTATCTTTTTTGGAGGCTCCCGAAAGATGTTGACTCAGGTTATTTTCCTTGGATTATGTGGTATATATGAAAAAATAGAAACGATAAAATCTATAAGAATAAGGATGGAAATCCCCAGGAGATCCTCCCGTTAGCAAAAATTGAGGAAAAGCTTTGGAATGACTACGCAGATCCTTCTCGTTTACTTCCGGCAGATTCTTCTGGTTTACTTCCGGCAGTTCCTACTTCGGATTTTCTAGAATCAACTAGAGTTTTTTATGTATACGGCGCTTGGAAGGAACATGATGTTTTCACTGGTCAAGGATGGTATTGTAGACGGACGGACTCCAAAGGTATCATGATGGGGGCAATGAATCTCCGACGTAGCCTATCTCCTTTACATGCAGAATGTGAAGCGTTGATTTGGGCAATGGAGTGTATGAAGACCCTGCAATTCTCAGATGTGGTTTTTGCAACGGATTGTTCTCAACTGGTGAAGATGGTGTCATCACCTGAAGAATGACCAGCATTCACTACACATATGGAGGAATTTCGACGAAGTAAGACTTTCTTTCCCACCTTCAAGATCAGACATATTCCAAGAGTACAAAATACAATGACGGATAAGCTTGCACGTGGTGCAAGAATTTCTCCATCAGCTATGTTATATGTGGTGCAAGAGTTTCTCTATCAGCTATGTTATATGTCGATTCAGTTCCGCCGGTTTGGCTTTTCAGACCGATAGGAAGTCACTAAAATAGTCTATTGTTGTCAAAAAAATACATATATTAATGTGATCATTTCTCTCACATATCGCTTTGAAATTATTATTATCCACGAACCTCTTGCATGAATATATGTATATTGATCTCTTCCACTGAAAACCTACAATGTAGTATACAAGTCAAAATCAACTAATCTTATGGTTTTGATATGAACATCTAATAAACTTGCCTTGTTCATGTCTGTTTATTTGACACATTTTATACGAAAAAAATATCAGCTTGACGTATTGTATGTCACATTTTTGTGAAACAAAAATTATACTGAGAAATATAAGCAAAATTGACACACGTTTGTTCTAAAATGATTTTCAGACTGCCGGGGTTCGTATACAAAGGATGTAAGTATGAACAA
This sequence comes from Raphanus sativus, assembly GCF_000801105.2. NCBI lineage: Eukaryota > Viridiplantae > Streptophyta > Magnoliopsida > Brassicales > Brassicaceae > Raphanus > Raphanus sativus. Next base: position 22,589,027 of record NC_079514.1, on the reverse strand, counting down.
GTCAAAATTCATGGGTTTGTTTTTCTAAGTCTGTATTATATCATGGTTCTACACAGTGTTTTGAAACCCGACTCGGACCCGCGGTTGAACCGGTAAACTCGGTGACCCGAGATAAATCCGGTTTGGATTTTGTGAATCCTAAATTTTGAAAACCCGCAAAACTCCGCAAAAATCCACCAAAACCCGAAACCCGGTACCGGTTGAACCACTGGTTGAACCAATAGATAACATTTGTATTTTTTAAAAAATTATGTTTTTAGATTATGTTTTATATTCTAAATTTCCAATTAAAAATTTAGATATCTTTCAGTTTTTTTCGCCGTCTTCTTCTTCTTCTGCTGACTTTTACTGATTTTGTATTTCTTTTTTCTTCTTTTTTTTTTCTTTTTGATGATTTTGTATATTATAAATTTGTAGTACTAGGTTTTACGTGTTTTAAGTCCTGTGTATACTTTTCTGTTGATAAGTTTTACAATTTAGATCAAACTTTCTGATTTTTAATGATTTTTTCTGATTTTTAATGATACATAATACCAATCACACTATTTTAGTACAATTATGTTTTATTTTTGGTTTATTTTGGATTTGAAATTTAATTTTTATTCACATTAGACGTAAATATTTATTAAATTTTATTCTTAATTTTAGATGTCATAACTCTTAACTAGTTACAAATTTTTTAAATACTCTTTTTTTTTGTTCAAACTTGGGCTTATCATTCATGAAATTAGGAAGGTCTTACAGCCCATAGGGCTTGTTTTGCCATCATATCGGCCCTAACATTTTCTAAACGAGGAATATAACTAAAAGAGATGAAATTAAAGGACTTCGACAGAGAGTAGATATCAGTTAATGCTCCATAGATCTCCAAATTCATGATCTTCCGATTGATTGTCTGTATGAGCGTCTGAGAGTCCGAGTGAATGGCGATGGTGTGGAGGTCATGAGAGAGGGCAAAGTTTATGGCTGCAAGGACAGCCAAAGCTTCTGCCATAAGTGGCGATTGAACCGAGTTCTCTATCGCTGCATGTTGGGAAACCGAGATCAGATCATCAGTGATCCAACCCAATCCTGCATCCCCCGTTGTGGAGTTCCACGCTGCATCAGTAAAGATTTTGCAGAGATCGGGGCTTGTAGGGTTAGGTTCTGATCTGATCAAAGACCTTGGTGGTGTCGGTGTCTTAGGCGGTTGCGCAATCAGCCATTCTCTCGCTTCCGATAGAGCTCGGAGGATTGTTTCCTCCGGTGGCGTGCTTCGATTCTCGAAGAGAAGTTGATTTCGTGCTCGCCAAATCGACCAGATGATCCACGCTCCCAGCGTCCCCGCTTCGAGTCCAACCGGGGGGAGTGAGTGGAGTTTTCTAGCCTTCTCCCATCCCTCCTTGAAGTTTTCAGAGCTGTGAACATCCAGAGTAATAGTTGTTGGGGCAAGCGCCCAGCATCCTTTGCATAAGGGCAGTGGAAGAACAGATGAGACACAGATTCCACTTCCTTACATCTTGCGCACAAAGGTGACACCGGTATGTTTCGTATAGCAAACTGTTCTCCTACTGGGATCGCTCCATGTAGGGATTTCCACAAGAAGATTTTAATTTTTTCTAGGGTCTTAATGTTCCAGACGTTTGGGAGCCATTGGATATTCTCCTCCTCCACTTATGGCAGATCATTTGGATTCTCATCTACTTTGGAAAGATAGCCCGATCTTGTGGTGTATTCTCCTGTGGAGTTCTTCAGCCACACTAAGGTATCGGTTGATCTTGTTTTTGTCGGTTTCAGCTTTAGAATCTGCTCTTTATGAAACGGGAGAATTGACTCGATTTTTGGTATGTCCCAATCACAGGAGTCAGGTAGGAAGAGATCGGAGACTTTGAGATGTTGATGGGCTTCTGGCGCTGGTCCTATGGGTCTCAGTTGGTCACAGTGGGAGAGCCAAGGTTCAGACCAGACGCTTATAGCTTCTCCCGAACCCACCATCCAACCCAATTGAGAGAACAGTAAGTCTCTTCCTATCAGTACACTCCTCCATCCATGTGATGCTGTTGAAGAAGGTTTTACCTTTTGGAAGGATTCTGACTTGCAGTATTTGCCTAGGAGAACCCGAGCTAGCAAGCATGTGGGGTTCTTGACAATACGCCAGCCTACCTTTGCCAAGAGAGCATCATTGAATACGGTAATCTCTTTGAACCCCAACCCTCCTTTGCTCTTTGGTTTTGACATTTTGTCCCAAGAAATCCATGAGATTTTTCTTTTGCCCGGTTCTGAATCCCACCAGAATCTAGTTAGGCTTGACTTGATGTTGGAGCTTAATGATTGTGGGATTTTGAAGCAGGACATCGTGTGAGAGGCCATTGGAGCTAACACACTCTTTGTCATAATCATCTTCCCTGCAGGAGAAAGGAATTTAGTGGACCAGCTAACCGCTCTTTGTTGGATACGGTCGACCACCGAGGCAAAAAAGATCCTTCTTCTTCCTGCCGAAGTGCTCTGGAAGTCCCAGGTACTTCCCCACTCCTCCCTCCTTTTCAATGCCCGTAATAGATTTCATAAGAGTGCGCACATCTTGACTTGTTTTTCTTGAGAAGAAGATAGAGGATTTTTGGTTGTTTATCAATTGCCCCGAGACTGCTTCATAAGTTTTGAGAAGCGCTTTCAGGTTAACAGCATTCTTCCTATTTGCCTTGCAGAAAAACATTGTATCGTCTGCAAACAAAAGGTGATTGAGGCTATGAGATTTGGAAGCAATGGAGATCCCCTTCATTAGTCCTTTAGACTGTGCATCCATGCAGAGACCAGTCAGGACCTCTGAGCACAGGATAAAAAGGTACGGCGACAGGGGGTCTCCCTGTCGTATCCCTCTCCCTGGTTTAACATACCCTCTGGTAGCTCCATTAATGATAAAAGTGTACGACACAGTAGTTACGCATTGCATGATCCAGTTGAGAAACGTAGATTGAAAGTTCATTTTCTCTAGGACCAATCTTATAAACTCCCATTCTAACATGTCGTAGGCCTTACTCATGTCTGTCTTGATGGCCATTGAGAAGTGCTTATGTGCTTTAGAGCTTTTTAGATAGTGTAGGACCTCATGTGTGATAAGAACATTGTCTGAGATTGCTCTTTTTGGTACAAATGCAGACTGAGTCTCGGAGATGGATGCTTGGAGGATTGGTTGGAGTCGTTTGGACAGCAGCTTGGATATTGTCTTGTAATAGACATTACAGCGCTATAGGACGGTAGTCAGCTGTTCTTTTTGCTCCAATGTTTTTTGGGATCAGTCTAACATGCATCTCATTTACAGTTCTCGGCATGCAGCCGGAGTTGAAGAAGTCTTGGACCTCTCGAATGATATCCTGCCCCACCACACTCCAGTTTGTTTGGAAGAAGCATGCAGAGAATCCATCTGGGCCAGGGGCCTTCTCTGGATGGATTGAGAAGAGGGCTTCTTTGATTTCCTCAGGTGAGGGTATCTTTGTGAGTTTGTCGTTTTGCTCCTCTGTAATTCTCGGGGTTATTGATTTTGAAATTGTTTCTTTCATGAGGGAGTGATCGTAATTATTGGGAGTGAATAGTTTCTGGAAGTAGTCCACGATCGTAGAGGTGATCTTCTCCTCTTTGTACACAGTGGTACCATCTTCCTTTTCCAACGCAGCAAATTTATTAATGGCTTTTCTCTTTTTTGTAGAGGCGTGGAAAAACCCCGTGTTTCTGTCTCCTAGGTGGAGCCATAGTTGCCTACTACGTTGCTTCCAGTAGTTCTCTTCGAACTTGTAGGCATCCAGCAGCTCTTTCTTCATCTGTTCTAGGAGTTCAATGTTTGGGTGCTGAGAGGTGTTCTGTTGCTCAATTCCCTTTCTGAGTTGTTCGACCCGAGCGTTGTTGGTCTCCCGTTGCTTCTTTGACCAGGTGATAATTGCCGTTCTGCAGCTGTCTATTTTTTGCTTTACTTTTAGTTGGGGATTGATGTTCCATGTCTCTTTAACCATTTTTGCCACCTCTGGATTTTTACTGAGTCTCCGATCATATCTGAAAATTCCACGCTTTTTCTTTCGCAGAGGCTCAAAATAGGTGATAATTGGTTTGTGGTCAGAGCTATCAAAGCGGAGGTACTCGCATCTTCCTGACGGGTAATCTTCTGCCCAAGCACTATTTGATAGCGCTCTATCTAGCCTACATTTAACATCATGGCTCCATCTTTTACCTTTCCAAGAAAGGCATTCCCCAGAGTGTTGTAAGTCGTAGAGGTCCCCTTCGGAGAGGAAGGTTCTAAAGTCGGAGAAGGATGCTTCTGGGCGCTCTGGACCACCCTCTTTCTCTGAGTTCCCTGTGATATCGTTAAAGTCACCAGTAACCAGCCAGGGAGCGTCTCTGATAAGAGCCAGAGAGGTAAGGAAATCCCATGTTTGCTTTCTTTTTCTTTTGTCGGTGTCCCCATAGACAAACGTAAGGTAAGAAAAATTTCCTTCATAGCTGATTCTAGTGTCAAAATAATTTTTACAGGAAGATATGATCTCTAAGCCTACCCAATCCTTCCAGAGGATTGCTAGTCCTCCTCCTGCGACTCCTTGTGGTTGGACCGTTCTCAGGTTAGTGAAACCTAGTTCTTCTGTTTTCTTGGCCACCACGTCATGGGGGTTTTTTGTTTCTGAGAGAAAAATAATATCTGGGTCATATTGTTTGCAGATCTCTCGGAGACGTTGAACTGTCCAAGGGCCCCCAACTCCTTGGCAGTTCCAAGCCACGACTTTTAAGGAAGAGGAGAGGGAGGATTTTGAAAATCATGCCCTGTTCTTGACCTTATTGTTCTTTTCTTCGAAGTTTCTTTCCGTGGTGGCTTACTTGTGGTAGGAAGATCTTTCTGTACCTTTCTTACACGATCAGTTGCTTCAGGGTTCTCCTCACGAGGAGGGATGATTAAATCATTGTTCTCCTCATTACGAGGGATGTTTTTTGAGTTTCTTTCAGCTCTGTGATGGGAGGCTGAGCCTGCTTTAGCTGCTTTCTTTCTACGCATGCTCCCACTTATCATTGCCAGCGAGAGGGGAGTAGTCCTGCGCGCCAAAGCCTTGTTTTGTTTTCTTTTCGGGGCTGACTGCAGTGAGAGAGTTACAGCATTGTTCTCTTGTGGTGACACTCTAGCTCCCAATCTAGCGAAGGCAGATTGGGGGTCTCCCAGTGTTCCTAGGCGTTTCTTTGCTGATAAGCGTTCTGGAGTGACTTCTTTTGGGGTAAGCTCTTGATCTGCTCTATGTGATGCTAGGTTTGCTCTGACCATTCGCGATGCCACTTCATCTATTTCACCTAGCTCCTCAGATAGTCGAAGTCTTTCTTTTCTAGCCGCACTCTCAGTAGGGTCTGGGCAATTAACATATTGGGTCATGTAGTCTTTGACTTCAACTCTTGCTGCTTGTATTGCATCTGCAGGGAGGGTATCAAGAGGGCCTGGGCTCTCCTGAGATGCGCTTTTCTGAATGGTATGGCGCGAGGATTCAGAGAGTTCACCTGCCGCTGAAGAGGGAGGGTTTCTTTGTTCCACTTTTTCAACCCAAAGAGATCTATTTGACTGGGATTGTTGATGGTGATAACGGTAGCCTCTAGGGTCATATCTTCTGTACTCCCTTGAATGGTAAGAGTGAGAGCTCTCATCTCTTCTTATTGAGTCTCTCCTAGGCCAGTCTCTAGGGATGTTCTTCTCTGTGATGGTTCTCTTCGTTGAGGGAGGATTGTTAAAAATGTGGGAGTCTGAGCGCCTATCTTCTTTGCTATGGTGTCTTGCAGATTCGGTTTTGTAGCTTCCCCTTGAGTAATTTCTCGAATCGGAGTGGGGGGGTCCTGATGTCTCCTTGTCTGCGAGAGTTTATTGAGTTTGAGGGTTCTCTGACCGACGGGTGAGAGGAATCACGGTTTTGGTCCAAGGGTCTGATAGCGTTGTGACTTCTTGGTATCGCAGGAGTAGGCACTCTGTTTTCAGGACAGTCGTCTTTATCGTGACAGAGACTGAAGCAGGTGGTGCAATGGTTTTGTATCTTTTCGTACACAAGCGTCACTTCAAGTTCTCTACCATCGTCAAACTCCAGTGTAGTCTTCCTGATGAGGGGAAGGAGGCCATTAACATAGACTCTCATTTTTGCTGATGTACTGGTTATGTCTGCGACTTCAAAACTCCCTATGTCCTTAGCGATACATTCCAGTATCTGACTGGACCATAGATGGAGCGGGATCCCTTGGACCTGGATCCAGAAAGGGATCTGGTTTGGGAAAGTTTGTGATAGAGAAGGTTTCCAGCGTTGAAGGATAATCATCCAGTGCGCAAAGTGATACGGTTGGTTCTCTAGCACTTTAAAGAGGTCTTTTTCTGAAGCAAACTGGAATTGGAAGCATCCTTGGCCTAGATCTGCTCCTATTGGGCGAGATTCACACTTCCAGTGGTCAGAGAGGAAGGGTATTAGGGACCAGATTCGTTGAGCTTTAGGGTTTGTCATCCTGCCTACCAAAGTGAGAGCATGCTTTCTGATGAGTTCAGAGATGTCAAAAGCTGGAACCCTAACCCTAGCAGTGCGAGGGGGGATCCGCGGCTCAGCAGGAGCCTTTCCTTTTTCAGCTGAAGAGAGTCTTCTTTGCATGATGAACTTCGATGACTTTAGATGAGAGGAAAAAGACACTAGTTGAGGTTACTTGACAGGGTTCTTCTTGTTTAGCAAGAGAAAGTTTGAGAAGATGGTTCGGAGATTTTCTAGAGGGTGGGGGTCCCTTGATCTGGTCCTTCTTCCCAGTAGACTGTGGAGACGGCTTCCATGATGCACTTTCCGGGCGGTCCCTCCGACCACGGGTCGGGGGAAGAACCCGGAGGATTAAAACCAGAGTTGGTGTTTTAACCAGTGGATTTTGTCAAAAGAGTGAAACAATTTGAATTTTTATCGAAAAGCTACTCTCTTTTTTGCTAAAGTTGGTAAAAATCAGCCCTTGGCAGGGAGAGGAGGGCTATTAACCAACAAGTAACGACCTTCCTAGGAGAGAGTGCCTGGGAGAGAAATCGCAAGAGAGAGATACGCGTTGGCCATCTCTGCAAATGCTTTTTTTTTTAATACTCTAAACTGTTTTTTGAAGTATATCAAATGAAAATAAAATATAAAAAGTAAAATTAAGTATTTTCTAAAAAAATTTAAACAGAAAATATATACATATCAAAACTATTATTTTATATTTTAAAAAATTATAAAATATTAACTTCAGTTTTTATATTTTTATTTTTATAGAAAATATATTATTATATAATAAAATTAATTTATCTATTAACCTGCGGTCAACCCGATGATCAAGTGATCTGGTAAGTCGTCCAGTTCATTGTCCGGGTTGGTTTTCAAAACATTGGTTTTACATAGATTTATGTGTTTAAATTGAGTAAAAACTAAAAAGAGATAACTTGTAAAAATAAAAATGGGTATGATTTCGCTTTGGTTAACTTAATGGTTTGGTAGGACACAGTCATTTGATTTCAAATTGGCTAACATTTATTTAAGATGTTTTGTGTCTTTTTGAATATAATAAACTGAATTTATATCAAATTCAAATTGTGCGTGTTCGTAAAGCTAAATAGTTAGTAACTTTCAAATCGAAAATTTGCACGTTTTCGGAAACAATTTATTTATAGAGTAATGCAAAGTTCTCTTATGAAGTTTTAATGGAAACAATAATATACAGTTAATGTGAGTTTCTACAGATATATTATATCAGACATAAATATATATAGGGTCATTGACTGTCTCTCTGCGACTTATAGTTCATAGTAAAAGCCCCACATAAAAACTGGGGAGTCCATTTTTACACATCATAATCTGTATTATACTTTTTCTGTATTCACAAACAGATAATTACCAACCGAATTAATACAACGTTATTTAAATGCATACAAATTAAGTTTTTGTTCTTTCACCTACAGTTGGAAACAGTTTTTAATATAAATTATATTTATGTGTAGGAATATTGTAGTTATACCATATCCATATAACAAGATCACTATTCAAATAACATAAACTTCATACAAAAACTTTACCCAAATGTAAAGTTATGTAAAAATTTAATAATTAAAAATATATAAATGCATAATACTTATTTTTAATTATTCTTACTCAGCGTAAGGCGCAGATCATTACCTAATTTTTTCATTATATTTTTAAGAAACCTAAAATGAAGCTGGCAGTTTATTTGCCATTACATATTTTTTTGATTGGTAGAAAGGAAATCTTCTTAGCTTATCAATCAAAGATTTGTATGAATAACATTCTTCTAAGACAAGACAATTAAGCGAAATAAAATTAGTAATCTTCTTGACAAATGGTATAAGTTTAAGTAAGGAAAAATGATTATTACTATCTATATTATTAAAATTAAAGTACACATTAAGATTGTTTGGAAACTTAAATAATATTATTAATAAAATTTGTTTGGAAACATGAATAGTAGTAGAAATTAATACTTACCTATTTTAAGTGATTTTTAAATATTTTCATTATATTTGTAATTAATTATAACCACTTCATATAATATATTTACTAAATAAATTCACATCATTTATTACAGTACTAAAAAACAAAACTTAATTGTTTTCAATATTTTTTTTATTTTTACATTCATTTTCTCACTTTTTAACTATTTCATTAATTATACTTACCATAATATTTCGATAGTATTTATTTACATATTAACTATAATAATTTTACATATTTGAATGAAATTACTCTATATGTGACAAAAATTCAAAATGGTTAGCAAATTTTTTATTTGTTTATATAATCAGTTAAACATAGACATTCGGGTACATGTTCACCTACGAGTTATTTTTTTCAGATATCAAGTTTTTTGAGTTTTGAAACTAGGCTTCATTCGGGTATTATAAATTTTCATATGGGGTTTCAAATTGGGTCTTACCAAGTCACGATGAATTCAATTTTGATATATACAAATATCCAAAAACTAATGTATTTGAGGCCGGTTCAGATATTTCTAGCAAAAGTAATAATATTAACCGATTCAGTTCAGGTATTTTGAATTCAAACTAAACTTAACCAAAAAATAACCAAAATAACCATATTATCTTTTTGATTTGGGTTCGGTTCTAATGTATAAAAACTTAAACATATTCAAATAATTATTCAATTAACTATATTATGACACATATAAAATGTATAATACTAATTATGAAAAACAAAATATCAATTTCTGTCAAATTAAGGGAAACTAGAGATTGACCCGCTCATCCGAGCGGGTGTTTATTTTCTTTTATAAGTAAATATTTTTTATAATTAACGATATATATTAACATTCACCATATAATTAATTATATATTATTATATTTCCCAAAAATATGATGTGAATGCGATAATTTAATATTTTTTTTCAAATTGTCATTTGTATCACATTTTATTATAATTATACTTATTTCATTAATTTGAGCTCGAGTTTTAAATTATTTTTAATATTATTTGTATGGGTAATTTATATGTTAATAAATCTGGTACTTTCATGTATAATTAAATTTTAAATTATTAGCAAACACATAATGAATTAATTGTGTACAATTTTTATTTTATTTTCATATTTAAAAATCATGTATACTAACAATCATGTACACTAATAGATTAGGTTACAATAGGATTAGTTATTTTGGTTTATAAAATGAAAATTTTGGTCTTAAATAAATATGTAAACCAACTCAATAATTCGTGTTTAGATATAGTTATATGACTAACTATATATTGGGATATTTTGTAAACTTTATTTTTAGGAATATTAGCATATACGTATTTGAATTAGTTAATATACATTCCTTTTAGATTAAATCATCATAATAAACAGAATATTCTTATTTCTAAGCTAAGCCAAACATGATTTGCAAAATTGGCCAGTTTGATTTTATTGCTGAGAAATAGTTAGTTGATAGCTTAACTAGGGCTGGGCAAAAAATCCGAACCCGAAAAATCGAACCGAACCCGATCCGAAAAAGTAGCACCAAACCCGAACCGAAATTGATTAAATATCCGAACGGGTTTAAAATTTCGGTATTTAAAGAACCGAAACCGAACCCGATCCGAACTGAAATATTTTGGGTACCCGAATGTATCCGAAATAAATTTATATACTTAAATATATACATTATTTTATATATAATGTATATTAAAAATATATAAGATACCTTTAAGTTTTCCAAAATACTCGGAAAATATATGCAAATAGTCAAAAGTAAATTTTTAAAATAGCTAAAGTATACTGAAAACACCAAAATAGTTAAATATCTATTGATTCTTTATCCAAATATTCAAAGAAAACTAATTTATATGTTAAATTAAGGTATTTTGACATATATGTTATGAAAATTTATATGTAATATATTATCTTTCTTATAGATTTTGAAAATTTAAAGTATATAATGAATTTTAAAAATTTAAAAACATTTTAAATGGGTTATCCGAACCCGAACCGAACCCGCAAAGATCTGAACCGAACCCGAACCGAAATTTAGAAATATCCGAATGGGGATGAAATCTTTGACCCCGAAAACCTGAAATCCGAATGGACTGAACCGAAACCCGAACGGATACCCGAACGGCCAACCCTAAGCTTAACAGTTTTAATTCTTGATATTATCAGATGTATTGTTTTAATCTCGATTTTATGTTTTAAATTCAAGATTTTATATAAATTGGAAATGAATTTGGCAAAAACTGACTGGTTTGTTCTCGGGATATTTTAATGTAGTACATAATGTCTGGTTTGAAAGATTTTTAAAGGTACAAATTTTTTTACATATACTAGGGTAAACCCGCCCTACGGGCGGGCGGACGGACGGATGATTAAAATTGATAGTATAAATTTATTTTAAATTTTATCTTAATTTTAATTTAAATAAAATTAAGCTTCATAATTGTTTTACAGCAATTTTATCTATGTATTTTATTCTTCATTTTATAAATTATAGCTTTTCTAGTTACAATAAAATTTTCAAAATATAATTATTTTCTTTCTCTCAATATTTATTTTATTTTAACTATACCAATAAGTCAAATAGATTTTTGAATTTACAATTAGAGTAAGTAGAGTAAAATTATTTTCTCTTAGTTATATATTTGTTTCATGTGTTAAATTGTTTTTTACTCTCCACATTTTCTTTTAAAACTAATGATTTATGCAATATAACAAAATAAATTATGATTTTTACTGCCTTTAAAATCTATTATTTTTGCTGTTAGTAGAATAAAATATAAATGGATCCTAAAACTTATTTCAAACATATTACAAAATAAATTTTGAAGTAATATACTAACCTATAAAATATAATTCTTACAAAAAAAAATTATTATACATAATTAGATTATTGTATATTGATTATATTTTATTATTGAATAAAACTATTTCTTGTAAATTAATGTCCACTAATTTACAACGACCTTCAGAAAATTGTAACTTTTTAGAAAATTCCCAAGTTGAAATTTTTCTCTAACCAAATAACATAAAAAAAAAATCAGCTGCTTAAAACCCTTGTAGCCAAACCAGTTTTCCATGCATTAGCTATTGTGTTGTTGAAAAAAATTCATTTAATATTGAGAACAAAATAGAGATACAATGTGACCTAACATGTTATTGCAAAATGTGGCACGCTATAGTATCCGCTGTATCACCTCTTCATCACAGTTTCTCTATTCCTTTTGTTAAATCAATTTCAAGAAATTTAGAAAACCAACACAACAAACCTGGATATATTGTTGCATACTTTAACCTTCTCCATGAATGAAGAGATTTGTTACTAAATTCGTGTATAGCGTGAGATTTGGAGCAGTAAATAAGAGAAACTATAATAGAATAGAGAGTTGCAAGAATCATATTCACCAATGTTCCATTGATCTCTAGATTTAGGTGGTCATTTTATTTAACATAAAAGAACACTTACCCTTCCAACAACCTAAAACTGAATATTTAGTTTGATTTCACTTGTTCACTGTCTCTTGTTGATAGAACAATTCTACACAGCACATGACTGTTCATCCATTAGACTCCAGTCACTCCATACATTGATTTGCTACTCTTGGTTATGGTGTGTATTTATTGAGCTTTGCTTTGATGTTTAAGCATTCAAGAACATTGAGAGGAAAAAGAGATACTGTTAATTGCAGGGCCAAGCAAAAGAAATTAAAAACCAAACCAATAAACAACACCAACCACTTTACAATGTACCAAGAATGGGTGTGGATGGTTCCAACAACTAAATCCAGTACAATGATACTCTCACACTGTCTCTCTGACCTTGATACCAAGTGAAGACATTAACAATGTTACATTCATAGAAAAACTTAAAAAACAAAATAAAAAAATCTTATTATTTACCACTCTTATCGGCCTCGCCAGTGTATTAAGTCTACAAATGTTAATAATGCAACACTTGAGATAACATTTAGCAGAATGGAACAGGAACGGAATGCCTTATGGGGGAGAATATACAGAACGTAAAGTTTTAGCTCAGAGACCGTCACATTTTCAATTTCTGAACACCCCACACCTTTGTTGAGTCTTGATATGGACATATAAAACCAAGCCTTCAGATCAGATAAAATGAATTAACTTTGGTGTTCTTACGGTTTGAGAAGATGATGGTCAAAGGAATAAAACTAACCTTTTTATAGGTGTTGCATTAATGTCAGATCGTGGCTCACTGTTCGTTCAGTAAACTTCATCATTGATGGTAACTGCCATCGCAAGATAGTATCAGACGATTGCATTAACATGTGATGGTCCATTAGCACCATAATATCCAATTGTCCATTAGCACATAATAGAAAAGAAAATGCTACCATTTCAGCTAGATTCATATCCACCTTGACGCCATCCTTCTCGGCTGTGTATTTCCAATTCCTTTAGCTATCTCCCGGAGACAGTCTTCAATAAACAGTCTTAATCAGCTTTGCTAGACAGCCAGCAACTTGTATGATGTAAGCTTTGAGTTCAGGATCATTGGAACCATGCTTGTTGTCAAGATGACGTACAGCAGAGGATAACATCAACTGCTGACTCCCTAATATATAAAGAAACATAACTGTGAGTACACACAAAGCTATGTTCTAACAGAAAAGATGAGAGACAGAAGTAGATACCAGAGGTTTCCGTCAATTATGTAGCATCAGACAGAACTATCATAGAAGACTGTTTGGAGGAGTCCACTGGCGTCTAGAGGTAAAATAGCAAAGCATAGGATCCAAGCTCTGCCGCAGAGTTGTGCTTTCTTTAGCCATATCAAACATCCTCTGGAGAGATATTTGTGTCCAAACTTTGGGCATCGCAGTCTCTTCTCTGAAAGAATCAACAATCAAGTAAATTCGAAGGAAAACGGTGACAGAAAAGATTAGTGAATAGAGTTAGTTACTTAGACAATAGAGCCGGATCTTTTCTTGTACTTCTCGGTCTGATAATCATGTAGCTAGGACTATGACACCCGCTCACTGCTGTTACTCGGCCTTCACATCTGACCACTTCATTCACCCAGTAATAGTTTTGCTCTTTTCTGTCTTCATTGCTCTGAAGGATCATGTCTTGCATCATGGTTGCCTGAAATCCAGTAACAATGATACGTATTAGGAATTCAATATAATGGCAATATAAGAGGTTCAAGTACAACGGAAAATAACATATCAGTGCCAATATTAAGGATACGGTCTGTCAGAATAACATCTCCCAACAATCAGGATCAAAAATACCCTAAAAATACTTAAAGATGAAAAACAAACACTCATAAAAATGAATAAATTTGAGTTTCAGAACCACTTATAGATGAAAAAACAAACATCTGTATAAAAAAAAAAACAGATTCGATAATACTACTTAACGCTAAATCAATCTCAATGATATATAACAGCCTCAGATTAAAAAAGAAAAAAACAAACAGACGTAAAAAAAGATAAAATCTAGGATCGATACTACTCCACAATCATTATACAAAAGAGTGAAAATCAGATCCCACTCACATTAACATCAACTATGAGTATATCAACCCACATAAACTCTCCACGGTGGAGACTCCACCACGCTTGATATTCCTCGCCTCCCAGTACCTCAGCAACCGAGCCTCCACAACCGATGAACACCTACCGGACTTCAAATCGGAAAAACCATATAGTTGGCCATTGACAAAGATTAGTAGAAAAATCGCGACTCCATATGAGAAATACAAACCTATATTTATAAAAGAGGAATGGAGATTTCGACGACAGAACGACGCATTGAAGCGCCATTAGTGGAGATCATAAATCGATCGGTTAGAAGAGAATAGAAGAAGATCGATAGTCGTCATAGCCGTCAAACTCAAAGAAACGTAGATGGAATTAAGGCCGTATCAGAAAAAAATAAGTAAAACCCATAACTATTGGATAATTGCACACCAACGAAAGCCCAATAAGATAATTAACTTAAATGATGCGCAGTGTTTAGCACGGGGGACAGGTGTCGGCTCGCCAGCTTCTGAATTGTTGTGCTGGATGCTGAGGTGGCTTCACCAGGAGAGAGTAAACCATACTTTATATAAATAGACTAGGGGTAAACCCGTCCTACGGGCGGGAACACAAATATATAAATAATTTAAATATATTTAAAATGTTTAATTTATTTTTAGAATAAAATAATTAAATTTTATATTTTTAAAGTCAAATTTGTCTATTATTTTACAAATCAAATCAAATTAAAAATCAAAAATATATTATGTTTTTAAATTTTGTTCTAATTTAGTTTCTAACAACATGTCACTTCGGTTATTTTAATAAAGAAAAGTCTAATTAATATTGTAGCCATAATATAAATCTAATGTTAAATTTCAAATTTATCTATTAGATTTTTGTTTTTTCTTGTTAAATCTCATATATTAAATTTTCAATAAGTTAATATAAACATAAATCTAAATTTGAAGATAATTTTAACATTTTTTGTTTATATTTTTTGTAGTTTTGTATTGATTTTAATTTTACATACATGAATATTTGAATTTTTTAAACTTAATTTTTTTTTCTAAATTGTTTTTTTCTGGTCAATTAAAATTTTATGTGGAATTTAAAACAGTTGTGTTATATATCAAGTTAATTATCTGATGAAGAATTTTGTCTTTAACCTATTTTATATTCATTTTCTTTGAGAGAAATATTTTTTCTGATATTTTTATATTTAAAAATATCAAATTAAGATGTTAATTTAGTATATTTTTAATGATATTTGTAAATTCTATATGAATACGTCAAACGAACAACAGTCTCAATGTTGAAATCATATCTACTTTCAATTTATATTTTATTTTTATTTGAATTTTTTTTATTTTTTAAGATTAATATTTTTTAATTAATTTACGGTTATCTTTCAAACATTTAGGTTATATAGTAAACAATATGTTGACATTAAATGATTTATGGAGTTAACTTATATATAGTATATGCTATTTGTGGATATTTCAATAGCATATAACATAAACTTTAAAAATTTAATTAACTTGTATATAATATATTTTATTTGTTATTTTCAGTATCATATAACTTAAACTTTAAAATCACGTATTTTGAATTTACATATTTATAAGACTTCCAAGTTTTATTTAATAATTATCCTTATTGGTTATATTTATGTTAAAATAATATGTGAACATTCTCAATTATTTATAACATCAACTTATATATAATATATGTTATTTGTGAATATTGTCAATTGCATATAACCTAAAAATTGAAACCACATAATTTAAATCAATATAGTTATAATTGTTTTAAAGTATTGCATTTTTTTATTTTTATGTTAAATTTCAAAAATATTATAAATGTTAAGTTAATTTGTATAATTTTTTATATTTGTTAACCTACCTTATCAGATATTGATTTCTATTTTATTGTTTCAAAGTCTTTCATATTTATTTAAAAATTATATTTATTAGTAATTTTTATGTCAATTTACAAAAAATATTTTAACATAAGTAACTTATACATAATGTTTTTATTTTTTTAAGTTTAACTTTTTATATGATTTATATTTTATTTTTAAATGAATTGTTTTTGGTAATATTGACATTGATTAGAAACAAAAGATTGAGAAAATGATTGTCTTATTTTTGGTGATTAAAACTAATACGTGGACATTTTCAGTAATTTATGACATCAACTTATATATATTATTTATTATTTTGAATATTTTCAATAGCATATAATACAAATATTTAAATTACCTGTTTTAAAATTTTATCGATATAATTATTGGAAAGTTTTGCATTTTTTTAATTTTTGAAAATTTATTATATATTCATGTAACTTTTACTTTTTTAGCTTTCTTTATTTGATATTGATTTCTATTTAATTTTGAAACAGACAAATTTTTGGAATATTAACACCTTTTAAACTAAAATTTGACCGAGTCAACAAAGAAAACTGTGACTTCAATTATATTATTGAATATTTTCAATAGCATATAACCTAAACTTAAAAATTCATGCGTTCTAAATTTAAAATAAAATAATGATTTCTCATATTATGGTTAGTTTTTTTTTTAATCATATGTGTCTTTAATCATATTATTGAATATTTTCAATAGCATATAACCTAAATTTTAAAATCATGCGTTTTAAATATATATAGTTCTAATTGTTTAAATATCTTGAATTTTAAGCTATTTATTATATTTGTAAGATATCTTATGTTAATTTCGAAAATATATTATATATTAGGTTAAATTATCTATAATTCTTTGAATTTTGTAAGTTTACCATATTTAATTGATTTCAGCACATAAATATGTTAATAGTACATATGAATTGAAAGTACATATTTCTATTTCTTAAGTTTACCACTTATTATTTAGTTTTTCTTATATTTTATATTGATTTTCAAATGTTTATTATCTAACTATTCTTATATTTTATATTGATTTATTCTATTTTTATTGTTTTATATCAAATTGTAATATTAAATATATTTTAATGTAATATTTACTTATTATTTATTATATTTGGCATTTTTCAGATAGATAATTAATAGTAAGCTAGATGTTTGATAATTACTTTTATATTGTATTTTTATTTATTCTAATAGTACGCTAGATGTTTAATGTAATGTTTTATTTCTTATATTATATATTTACTTATTTTTATTATATTGTATATTTATTTATTCAAATTTTCTTGCTTTTATATTAAATAATAATATTACAGTAGATTTTTAGTGTAATATTTGTATTTCTTCTATTGCGTTTTTACTTATTATTATTTTTAATTGTATATTTTCTTACTCTTATATTATGATAGATGTTAAATGCAATATTTATATTTTTATATTGTGTATTTACTGATTATTTATTTTATTATACATTTTTCGGATAGATGTTTAATTTAATTTTTCTGTTTCTCATATTGTATATTTACTCAGGGTTTATTTTTTCTATATTTTACATTTACTTATTATTTTATTTTTATAATATATATTTACTTATAAAAATATCTGGAATAATAAAAATATTAAAGTATACATTTTTCAGATGGATATTTAATGTAGTTTTTTATATTTCTTATATTGTATATTTAATTATTATTTATTGTTTCTTGTTCTGTATATTTACTTAATCTAGTTTCTTACTTTTATATCTAATGGTAATATTACGATAAATGTTTAATATAAGATTTCTGTTTTTTTATATTGTATATTTACTTATTATTTATTTCAATATACAATTTTCAGATAGATGTTAAATGTATTTTTTATTTCTTATATTGTATGTTTACTTTTTATGTTGTATATTTATTTATTTTAATATTATGATATACGTTTAATGTAATATTTATATTCTTATATTTTATATTTATTTATTATTTAATTTTATTATATTATATATTTATTTATTTTAATATTATGCTAGATGCTTAATGTAATATTTATATTTCACATATTGTATATTTACTTATTATTTATTTTACTATACATTTTTCAGATCGATGTGTAATTTAGGTTTTCTATTTCTTATATTGTGTATGGACTTATTGTTTATTTTTTCTTGCTTTTATATTATTTTTCAAATGTTAATTATCTAACTATTCTTATATTGTATATTTATTTATTCTAATTTTCTTGATGTTTATATCAAATTATAATATTACAATAGATTTTTACTGTAATATTTACTTATTATTTATTTTATTATACATTTTTAGATAGATACTCAATTTACTTTTTCTATTTCTTATATTATATATTTATCTGTTATTTTGTTTTTTCTATATTCTATTTTTATTAACTCTAATATTACGTTAGATATTTAATGCAATATTTATATTTCTTATAATGTATATTTATTTATTGCTTATTTTCTTATATTGTATATTTACTTATTTTAGTTTTTATATCAAATGGTAATACTAAGATATATTTTTGATGTAATATTTATATTTCTTATATTATATATTACTTATTATTTATTTTTTATATTGTGTATTTATTTTTTTCATATATCAAATGATAATATTAAAACAGATGTTTAATGTAATATTTTTATTTCTATTAATGTATGTTTACTTATTTTTATTAATTTTGTTTCTTATAGTTTATATTTATTTATTTTTTATTTTTTTCTTCTACCAAAAATAATAATACGATAGATGTTTAAAATATTTTTCTTTCTGATATTATATATTTACTTATTATTTATTTTACATATATTAGATAATAAATATGTCTGCAATGGAACAAGATAGACTAAGTGATTATCTATGGACATATATACATATGGCGACCCAAAATAGACTAAAGTAATAATTAGACTGAAACATTGTATTTTCAGACGCATGCTATTTCATACTCATGGTGACACATGAGTATGAAACATTGTGATGTTCCAAAAGAGAAGAGTATGAAACATTGTACTTTGTAGACGCATGCTACAACCTTCTCTTATCCAATTTTTCTTCATTCTAATCTTCTCTGCTTTGCTGTAATAAGTTGTTAATACTTTGCTTTTGAAAATAGTATAATAACATTCATATAAAAATCACTAAGAATCATGAAAGATGGTTCGGGAAACAATGGCACTTTCCTACGTGAAAGATGAGAAAAGAGAACCTCGTTACCACCAATGGCACTTTCCTACGTGACATACATTAAAACATAACTAACTTTAAATAAACTATCTCCCACCAGCCCCAAATTCATTCGACTCACGCCACACACCATTACACCCACCATGGCTTCTTAACTGTAACCATCAGTTTCAGATCATTAAGACAATATCCAAAACACAACAATGAAAGATCTGTCTTTTCTTCTTCCTTAAGAAACACTTTCTTACCTCGAGAATGTGAGGACGAGGTCCACGTAGCGGCTTGGCTCGACTTCCACACTAAATCAACATCAAACACTGATGTGAGACCATCACCTGACAACACTCCTTTCGGTGGAGGGTCGCCGAGAACATTGGAGGATATGATACTTCAGCTAGAGCTTGAAGAAGATATAGTTCAAAGAGCTAGGTTACGTGAATCTTACTACGGCTCTTTTGATAACTGCGACGACAATGATGATAACTTATATCAGCCCGTTAGGATGTCATGCGTTAACAGTTCCGATATTTTGAGGTGCGTCATACTAATCACTCATCATAGCCATGAACTCTAACAAATGATACATAATATAGTTATGTTTTATTTGCTTGCCGTTAAGGTCGGCGAGGAACGCTTTGAACCAGTACCCACGTTTCTCGCTGGATGGTAAGGATGCGATGTACCATTCGTCATTCCAGCGCCAGCTTGGCGCATGTACTGATGTGGTGAGACATGGTGGACGTAGATCAAAATGCGGGGAGAACAGGGATCGAGCAAGACAAAGCACCTAGCTCGGACTGTGGCTGGAGAGAGTTTAGTGTGGTCTGAGACAGGGTTGATTGCGAAGCTGATGGGTCTGGAGATGGTCCCTGTTCTGGTAAAGGGAAAAAGGGGAAAAGATAAGTTGGGCACTCTGCTCATGAGAGAGCGTCTAAAGAGGAGAGATCAGACATCGACATTAACGGTCTGAATGGTCAAACCTAAGAAGCTTCTTGCTCGTCCGGGAGGGTTTAAAGCGATGAGACAGCTCATAGCGGTTGGGATTTTTTATTTCGCTGGAATAATGGCTTTTATAGGGATTTGTTTGATGTAAAACTATACATTTTTCCTTTTTTTGTTTGATGTAATATTTACATTTTTTATATTGTATATTACTTTTTAATGTAGTATTTCCAATTTTTTAAATGGTTAACTTACTTATTTTTTTCGTATATTATATATTTACATATTTAAATGTATATTTATATATTTAATTATTACATTCTAAGGTATATGTTTAATGTAGTATTTCCATTTTTTTAATTGTGTATTTCCTTGTTATTTGTTTGATGTAAAACTATACAATTTTTTTGTTTAATGTAACATTTAAATTTTTATTTTGTATATTGCCTTTTTAATGTAGCATTTCCATTTTTTAAGTTGTGTATTTACTAATAGTTATTTTCTCATATATTATATATTTACATATTTAAATGTATATTTACTTATATTTAATTTTTACATTTTAAGATGGATGTTTAACGTAGTATTTCTATTTTTGAATTTTTATTTATTTATTATTATTTTGTATATTATATATCTAAAATTTTTAAGTTTACATTTACTTATATTTCGTATATTATATATTTATATATTAAATGTATATTTACGTTCTATTTTTTAATTTGTGTATTTACTTATAATTATTTTTGTCTAGAATATTAGTATAATATTTACTTTATCTTTTATTTTATGTAAATACAATTTTATGTATACAATATTTTGTATTTATACATTTTAGATACATATTTAATATAATATTTATATTTCTTATATTGTATTTACTTATTATTTACTTTTTCTTATATTCTATATTTACTTTTATTTATTTTTATTTTTTTAGCATTAATGCCACGTGGCATATTTCTAGAGAAATTTATGTCGATTATGTGGACGCTCCCTGGTGCCTCAAAACTGTACTTTTAATAGTATAGATTAGTTTTGGTTTTTAGGTTATTCATATGTGAATTTGCTAATAGATTATACAAACTCTTGATTCAATTTTGTTTTAAAGGATTTCATGTGTATATTAAATTTTGGTTAGAAATTGGATATGGTTAGATATAAAATAGTAATAGGCTCGGTCATAGGTTAATAAGAGTAAATTGAATTCCATTGAAATGTTGAAAAGAAACAGAATGGGCTTTGCAATTGAAAGGCGTGCGTAAATAAGTTGGACAAAAAATAAAATCTATTGAATTAAAACCAGTGGCAGGGTATTGTAAATAATGAGAAGAATTCAGGGTAATTTACCATTTGTACTTCACTTTTGATCTGATAGATAGATAGATGTAAAAAAGGTAAAATAGTTGAAGGGGCAAAAGTGAAAATGCAATTCAAAATTTTGGCTCGAAAAGAAAAGCCCTAAAGACGAGAAAACTGGAAAACGAACAGTTACCTTCTTCCCTGACTGATCGTACGACGAGAAATGGCACCGAAGAAGAAACCTCAGAAGAATCAAACCAACAACAAACCTTCGACTTCTCCAATACCGAATTCGAGCCACAAGAAACCATCTAAAGTTCCAAAGCTTCTGATTTCTCCGGAAGACGAGGACCGCTTGCGACGGCTCCTCCTCAACTCTCGCCGGACCGCTTCTCCGGTTAGGGTTCCTGTCAATAACACGCTCTCCAAGGCTCATAAGAAGAAGAAACTCGTTGATCTCTACGGGAAACTCTCTTGCGAAGAGTTTTCAGATGATCAGATTGAATCCGCTCTCTCCTCTCTCAGAGTAACAACTCTCACCTTTTTGTTTGAATTTCAGTATTTATTTTTCTGGAGATTTTTGATACGATATGTTTAATGTTTAAGGATGGCGCGACGTTTGAGAGTGCATTTGATTGGCTCTGTTTGAACTTTCCGAGTCACGAGTTGCCATTTAAGTTTTCTTGTGGAGCTTCTCGTTTTCCTAATGCAGGTATTCTTCTCTGCGAATTGTTTGTGTTGCATTAGTGCTTATTTATACACTCGTATTGGTGAAGCAGGAGGTTCCGTGAGTGTGATATCGACCAAAAGGAAAGATTGGAACCTGCATCCTGCTGAATCTTCCCCCAAAGGTATTGTTGAAGCAGACGGTTCTGTGGGTGAGTGTTCAGTCCAGGAAAAGCAGGAGGAGTCTCAAGTCTTAGTTCAAGTGAAGGGAAGGCGAGATGAAGAAGATACACTTAGTTCTTGCCATACATCTCAAGCTGACTGGATTCGTCAGTACATGAGAAAACTGGAAGAGGTACTTATAAAAACGGACACTTCAATTATTTATTTTTCTCAAAATCAAAAACAGAACAGTAATTGAATATTTGAATTCAAATTTTCAGGAAGAAATGGAATCTTCGGACGATGAGGAGGTACTCTACTGTTATACCCTATGCAGTTCTCTTGTATGTTATAGAATAATGTCACTTTTTATAGAACTATGAATGATTACTTGAAAGGTTTTGGATTTGGATCATGAATTGTTGTTGTTCTGAAAAAGGTTATCACGTGGGTGAAGTTTATTTTATTAATACATTAGAGACTTTCCTTAAGGTTTGGAAATACTCTACTAATTTATTTTTCGCCTATGGAGTGAGTGATATATTATATTACTTCCCGTACTAGGTGTCTGGTCCAAGGCCTTTCGATGTGATTGCCGAAGAATATTGTTTGGAAAGATCTGATGCTGTAAAAGCAAAGCGCAAGGGTGATACAAGCAGACAGAAGCAAGCAGGCCTAGCCATTTGCAAGCTCAAGCAAGAGTTGTCTGGTATTGGTTAAGTTTAACTTCTTTTTTAAATAATCAATGTTAAATCATGACTTGGTGCAGTAAGTCATGAAACTATCTATGTATGTTTTGCAGGGATATCAGAAGCAATGTTGGAATCTGAGTTTCTGCGTGAACAAGCTTTTGAGGACGCTACAGAAAGAGAAGTAACATCCCCCAAGCGTGATGATGTTCATGAGTCAGTAAATGCTGATGCTCTCTCTGTTCAGCTGTTAGATGACATGAACTTGGATGCGAATCCTGCTGGAAGCCGTAGTTCTGAGAAAATTCAACCTAAAGCTCTTCCCTTGAGTTCCTCAGGGCAAGAATTAGTTATGTCACATGATATATTTGATGACATGGAGCTTGGCGATTTGTTCTCAGAAGATGCTCCGCCTTATGAACCTTCCCCTCATGAACTCTTGGAACGACAGAAGAAGGAAATTATGAGAGAGCTACGGGATGAGAAAAATCTTGGAAAGCTGGAGGGTATCTGGAAGAAGGTAACTCTTCACGTAACAAGATCATATGAGAAAAATACCGTTTAGCTTTTCAAATTACTATTGGTAATAGTAGGTCTTTGATGCTTTTCTTATTGAGCATTTGCGTGCTTCTATTTGTCACTTAGTCACATATGCTGACTTAATGATTGAACTATTGACTTCCAACAATGTTCTACACAGTTTTTAAAATAGGCCTGATTACTTTGTTAGATTATCTCTTTAACATGTAGAAGTTTTACAGGGTGAAGCACAAAAGATCCCAAAGGCATTGCTTCATCGTCTGTGCCAAAAGTCAGGGTGGGAAGCACCAAAGTTCAATAAAGTAACTGGGGAAGGAAGCAATTTCTCATATACTATAAGCGTCATGTGTAAACCCAGTGGATGTGGTAAAAGCAGACAAGCTGGAGGTTTGGTAACTATTAAACTTCCTCATCAAGTTGAGGATTTTGCATCTATCGAGGTACTCACTTGATTTGTAATTAACAACGTTGGGAGCTTCTGAGAAAATACAACTAGAAAGAAAGGCGTACAATCATCTGAATATGAACTTTATTATTGTTCTTGTTCTTTACTGGAAACAATTCTCTGTGCCTGTATTATATATTTGACCATATAATTAGTTAACCAATTTTTCTGTACTTGTGTGTGACAGGATGCACAAAACAGAGTTGCAGCATTTGCTCTTCATAAGCTCTTTTCTGATTTGCCTGTTCACTTTGCAATAACTGAGCCTTATGCCTCTCTAGTTTTGGTCTGGAAACAAGGTGAGTTCGTAAAGTTTTTAAACAAACTTTCAATGAGACATCCAGCTATGTCCTAAATTTTTTGAATGATTGACCTAGTTTAATATAGCTTCTGTTTAAGTTTATATTTGCCTGTTCCGTTCCATTTGAAACTAACTCATCTCACTAGTTCAGGAGTTATCAGCGTCGTTCATATGTTCTGGACTTAGATGTTTTTGATATTATAATCAGTCTAAAAGAGTTGCTTTGTGCTTTCACAGAGGAATCAATGGGTATACAAAGCAGAGAAGAAGAACGAAGAGAAAAGTTTGTTGACAGCTTGCTTGAGGCACACAATTTCAGCTTGACCGCTTTGCCGAGTGGCAAGCGCGGGGCATTTCCACTGGTGGACTCATGTGTCAAAGCGAATGTTGTCAAATCCAACCATTCAGCTAAAAGTATGTTTCTTGGATTCAGTTTGTCCAGAGATCGTATTTGTTGTTTGAATCATATAAAACCCTGGATTTGACTGCCATGATCGCTAGCAGGAAGTATAATCTTCTCTAATATGTTACAGGAAAACTTTCAATGGAAGCTGTATGTTTTTCTCTTCAACGAAAACAAGAAAACAATAAGAAAACGCTGAAGTACAAGGTAAATATTCTTGTTAATGTCTGAAAATAAGTTATGGCTCAAAGGATTGTAAAGAATGTAGCCCATGCAGCTAGTTAGGTCATTCCAGTTAGGAAATTTAGGAACTTTGTTTTCGACAGTGGAAAAACCTTTGTTACTAAAGCTTTCACTTGTAATCCTATTGTTCTTTTGTAGAATATGTTGAAAACGAGAGATGCTCTTCCTATATCAGAAGTAAAAAGTGACATACTGCACCATCTGAAAGAGAAGGATGTCTTGGTGGTGTGTGGAGAAACAGGCTCTGGAAAGACTACACAGGTTTAATCTCGTCTGTTGCCTATGTGATGTAGTGGTGATAAGATATTGCTTCTTTTGATGAATTTATCTTCCATTTATTAGCATTGAGTCATTTCCAATTGAAACGTTATCACAGGTTCCTCAATTCATATTGGATGATATGATTGATTCGGGGCATGGTGGATACTGTAATATTATATGCACACAACCACGGGTGATGGCAGTGAGTATCTCGGTGTTCAGAAATCATGTTTTCAGGAATTGTTTGTTTGGTTTATAAACTGTGATCTGTTAACTCTCATTGATTCTTTTACTTCTGCAAAGCTAAGTGATGTCATGTAATATGGTTTAGGCTATCTCTGTTGCCCAAAGAGTTGCTGATGAGCGCTGTGAATCTCCTCCAGGCTTGGGTGACTCCTTGGTTGGTTATCAAGTTCGTCATCAAAGTGCAAGGTCTGCCTCATAATATTAAATATTTCTTCTTTTAGCTGCTGGTAACGTATGCCTGGTTTTTATTTTGAGTAATACTCAGGAGTGACAATACAAGGCTGCTGTTTTGTACTACTGGCATTCTACTGAGGAAACTTGCGGTATGTCCACTACTTTGTTAGTTAGCCCTTGTGCAAATAATTGATCATTTTAATTTTCTATTAGCAATTTAATATACCGAGAAATAGTTCATTTTGTTGCACAAGCATTCTGGGATTTGGATAAAGGGGGTAACTGAGTAGTTGCTTGCATCAAAGGGTAGTAAAAAACAGTCTATTGACTGCGTATAATGAATTGTGTTATTATTAGTAGTTTCAGCTAGCTGCAAAAATTTCGTTTATAATAGAATAAGACACTAAGTTTTGTGGAGAATTCTATCAAAGTATCAACTCGTAATCAGCAAATTTCACTTCTGTTTGCTTGCAGGGGGATAAGACCTTGAAAGATGTTACTCATATTATAGTCGATGAAGTGCATGAGCGGTCTCTTAAGGTGGGAGTTCATTTTTGCAAAGAATGTAAATATCATTAATATAAAACCTTAAATTTTGTGTGTGAATAATTATATTTTGGCATCATTGGTAAGCAAAATAAACACCGTGATATCCAAATCCTTTGTGGTCAATCCATTGATGTGTCATTTTGCAAGTTTTAAACAATCTCATCTGAAAATGCCTTTCACTCTTTTTGTCAAAATAAACTCTTTCCTTTCATGATTAATTACTAATTCTCCTGTTATCTTTTCAGAGTGATTTTCTTCTCATCATTTTGAAGCGACTAATTGAGAAGCAAGCCTGCGATAAGTCATCACCTAAACTGAAAGTTATCGTTATGTAAGTATTTGTAGATTTTCGTATTCATATGGATTCTTCATAGTAAGTAACATTATATTCATGCATATGATGCCCTTTTTCAGGTCCGCTACTGTAGATGCAAGTCAATTCTCGAGATACTTTGGGCAGTGTCCTGTACTTACAGCTCAAGGACGAATGCACCCGGTTACTTATCACTTTCTGGAAGAGATTTATGAGAAGACTAGATACCGTCTGGCTCCAGATTCTCCTGCTGCGCTAAAATCTGATACCTCCAATAACGACGAGGTACATATTTTGTATTCCAAGTAGGATTTCTTTGGGTGTTAATATGTTAGTATCTTCTCTTTGTATGTGATATAGAATTCTAAAAATTTGGATGCCAGTGATGCTATACTGAAAATTCATTTAAATTGTATTGTACAAACTTCGGATAGTGTATTTTATTTATGGATTTAACTGTCCGCAGCTTGGTTCTGCAAAGGTCTGTGGTCGAAAGAAGAATCTTATGTTGGCTGGCTGGGGCGACAACTATTTGGTTACGGAGGACAGTCTTAACTCGTCTTACGTTGCCGGTAATTACGAATCTTACAGTGATCGCACGAAAGAAAATCTGGTACATTGCTGTTCCATTTTTATTTTTTTTCTCTTATTGCCGTGAGTCCAAATGACTTGCGAGTGCTGTGCAGAAAAGGCTAAATGAGGATATCATTGACTACGACCTTCTTGAAGAGTTGATATGCCACATTGATGCCAAGTATGAGGAAGGAGCCATTCTTGTATTCTTGCCTGTAAGCTGATACTGAGATCTTACGAGTTAATTGAGAACCAATTATCTTGAATCATCTTGTCTGTCGCCTCAGCTTGACATCTGTTTGGTTAATAACAGGGAATGTCAGAAATTAACATGTTACTAAATAGGTTAGCTGCTTTCCGTCGTTTTCGTGGACCTGCTACAGATTGGCTTCTTCCTCTACATTCTTCTATTGCACATACAGAACAGAAAAAGGTGTTTTTGCGCCCCCCTAAAGGCATACGGAAGGTAATCTCATGTGATATTTATATATATTCTGTTATATATATTCTGTTACTTTTCTTGTCCTCCTTGCTCGCCTTTGAATCTGTGGCAGTCAGTTACTCCGTGTGTTCCCAGTGTGCAAATTTATAGACTTTATCTTTACTTCTTTGCATTTTGCCTATTGAAAAATAATCTAAAGCTGTCAAGGGCTCTAGCCGCTAGGATTACCGTGTTACAAGACTTGTTATCTGTCTCGTTCAACTGTTTTGTTTCCTTACTAATCAACTACTAAATGAGTTTAAGTGATATGCAAACATTAACTTGTGGTTAAAGTAAATTTGTTCCATGCACTACCTCTTTCCTTACCACCTTCAGATTGGCAAAAGGTTTTTGTATATTGTGAACTTCTTCTTAAAAGAAAAATTTTACAGTCTATGACTTGAGAGTAACACTCACAGAACCTGGAAAGATATAGTTGAAACAGTTTCATGAGTTTTTCTCTTTAAAATAAGGCGGTAATCCTATTGAAAATATAATGTTTAATATATATATATATATATAACGTTTACCCGGTCTGAATCATCTTTTGCATCACTTCTCATGTTCAGGTTATCGTAGCTACAAATATTGCAGAGACCAGCATAACAATAGATGATGTGGTGTACGTGATTGACAGTGGCAAACACAAGGAAAACCGGTATAATGTACAGAAGGTATTACACAAATGCTAGTGTGAATCAGTTAACATTTTCCTTATACGAAGATGCTTATACTAACATCCAATGTTGTATGTTTGTTTCCTTTTAAACTAACATGTTAAAGTATTATTTTTCGAAAACTTAAGACACAAGCTAGCACTTTCTTAAAAACTGTATCGTAAAAAAGTGCAAAGCTGAAAATGAATTGAGACACTGACCACATTTTTAGCGATGGTTACAAATTCCTATTCCTTGTGACTGTTTTATAAGACTAACAGGTATTTCTAAATTAACTGGATGTAGAAACGCTATTGATGTCATTTTGTTGTGGTTTTTGTCTCCGAGATGTCATCTTTGGGTTCTCATTATTTTATAACACAGAAATTATCAAGCATGGTGGAAGATTGGATATCTAAAGCTAATGCAAGGCAAAGAGCGGGAAGAGCTGGACGTGTCAAACCTGGACTTTGCTTTTCATTGTACACACGCCATAGGTTTGAGAAGCTTATGCGTCCCTATCAGGTTTCTTTCTTTTAGGCGCTCTTTCTCTCCCTTCTTGGTCACTTGTTTTTTGCCCCCAGACTCATTGGTTCAATCTTGATGGCTAGGTTCCCGAGATGCTGCGAGTGCCTTTAGTAGAGCTGTGTTTACAAACCAAATTGCTTGGCTTGGGTTACATTAGGCCTTTTCTATCCAAGGTGAGTGACACCAGTTTCAGTAAAAATAACTAACATTATCAATCGTCTTACTCATTTTCACGTATTATCTTCAGGCTTTGGAACCCCCAAGTGAAGGTGCTATAAACTCTGCAATTTCATTGTTGCACAAGGTACCATGTAGGAATGTACATATATTGGATAGAACTTTTTTATACCTAGACTCACATGCTCTATGTTTTCTCAACCAAAGCTCTGCTGAGCCTTCTTTAATGAACTATGTCTTCTTTAGGTCGGTGCTATTGAAGGGGGCGAAGAGTTGACACCTCTTGGGCATCATTTATCCAAACTTCCTGTTGATGTGTTGATTGGAAAGGTTTGTTTCATAAACATCAATGTTGCACTTAAAGAAGCATCGGTCTCTGCCTCTCAAACATCTAACCTATTCGTTTTAAAAACTGCAGATGCTGTTATACGGTGCCATTTTCGGTTGCTTATCACCTATTCTCTCGATTGCCGCTTTCTTGAGCCACAAATCGCCATTTATATATCCCAAAGATGAGGTGCGTTTTCACTTTTCACTTTATGGGAACTTGGCTGACTTGTGCAATGATGTTGCATTATGTTTGTTGTTGTTTTTTTCTTAGAAGCAAAACGTGGATCGGGTGAAAGTTGCTCTTTTGTCTGATAAACCAGAGAGTTCGAGTAATGTAAACAACAATGATAGGCAATCCGATCACCTCCTTATGATGGTTGCTTACGAAAAATGGGTGAAGATACTGCATGAGGTATGTGATAAGAGAGCATCACTAGCTGTCCCTTGCAGTTCAAAATTCGTTAGATACATATGGATATTTCTCTTAGTGCCAAAAACTGAAACAACCCGTTTTTAAGGAACCTGGTTATCTAGGTATATTCATTTTAAGATATAAAAGGAAATTAGATCTTAATAGCCTTTACTGTGTATTACTTTATGTTACAGTTTGTTATGGTTCTGGTAAATGTTCTTAGAAACAAAGCTCTTGGGAAGCGATGCATCTTTTTAAGCCTCTTGTTGCAGCCAATTCGTTAAATAATCTATAATAGGGTTTTGGGTTATATTTAAACAAGGTTTGGGTTATAAGAAAGACTGATTTAACAGATGAGTAGAAGTATTGGTTGATATAGCATATGAGTAATCTAGAGAGTTCTGGAGGAAGTCACATTGCCTTATGTGTTTTGTAATGTCTTCAGGAAGGAATTCAAGCTGCAGAGAGGTTCTGTGACTCAAAGTTTATGAGTAACTCAGTGATGCGGACGATAAGGTACGCCGTTCTTCCTTGCATTAACTTGTTTTGGTTTGTTGTTAGGTAACTCAAATACTTGTTCGTTGACGGTAAGAATATGTATACATAATTTGTGTCTTTATGTGTTGCTTTTTCACAAATATCAGTGACCGGAGGATAGAGTTTGGCACTTTACTTGCCGACATCGGGCTCATCAATCTTCCTAAAAGTAAAACAGAAGAGGTAACTTATCGTACAACATCTGAACTATTGATTGCATACACCTAAAATCAAAGACGTGTGCCATCTTTCATGGGAAACACCTGCACCAAAACATTGTTATCAATGTTCATAAGTTTTCAATACAAAATCATCAAGTTCTATCATGCTAATTAGATTAGGCAGAAAGAAATATCATGTCAGTTAACCTAATGAAATCTGATCATAATGCGTGCAGAGAAAGAAGGAGAATCTCGATGTTTGGTTTTCTGACAGAACTCAACCTTTCAATATGTATTCACAAGAACCTGAAGTTGTTAAGGTGACGTACTGCTAGGATATTTTCTCCACGTGGAGGACATTAACTCAGTTTCCAATTTGTACAGGCTATATTATGTGCGGGGCTATGCCCTAATATCGCAGAAGGATTGGTTAATCGTTTAGCAAAGCCAGAACAACAAACACTGCGGTATCCTGTATGGCATGATGGAAGAAGGGAAGTCCATATCCATCCGACCTCTATTAACAAAAACTGCAAAGCGTTTCAGTACCCTTTCCTTGTATTCCTTGAGAAGGTAACTTTAATCTTGATTTGACGCATTTGCTTTCACTTTTATCCCTCTCATTTTGCTTGCCTCACCAAATCTAGCTTCATGTTAAAACAATAAAGGTTATATCGGAACAATGACGGTGACTGAACAACATTCAACATGATTGTCAGAATGCATAGCGTGGTGTAAACATATCTAATCACAAAATAATATAGTCAATTTCTTGTTTCTTGTAGGTTGAATCAAAGAAAGTGGTATATCTGCGAGATACAACCATTGTTTCTCCTTTCTCCATTCTTCTCTTTGGTGGCTCAGTCGATGTTCATCATCAGGTATTCTTTACCACTTAAGAGTATTTTGTAGAGTCAATCTTTGTTTTGGTGTGCTCTATAAAAGCTATAATATTTCATTACAGAGTGGATCAGTCACCATTGATGGGTGGTTAAAGCTAGCAGCACCAGCTCAAACCGCTGTCTTATTCAAAGAGCTCCGGTTAACACTCCATTCCATTCTCAAAGATCTCATCCAAAACCCCGAGGTTAGATGCTCAATCCTTTGTTAGATCCCACTCGGTTAAGTAAGTTGATCATGCCTAATCTCTCGTCTCCCTCTTTACGTTTGTTATATGTTACAGAAATCTGGTATCGTCCACAATGAAGTCGTTAAATCTATGGTCCATCTTCTTATAGAAGAAAGTAAAGCCGCCACACGCATGAACTAAATATTACCACATGTAGTGAAGATCGACTCGTGAGTGAACTCGACCAAAAATGCCGTGTGCAAGAAAACGCAACTTCGATACTACTGTTCCTTCTCTAGCTAAAATACAGTCTTGTAAATTAACCGACTCATAACTTTTATGATATGTCTGTTGCAGTATGGTCATGACTTATAGCTAATCATACATGCGTATGATTCTACCTTTATTACTATATCGATATCGTATGGATAGTATTAGTCCAAGCACAGAGTGTCAAGCCCTATCAACCCCCGTTTGAAATGATAAAAAATGAGTGGATTTAGGGTTTAAAATGACGTACCAAACAAGTAACGAATAAATGATCAGGGGTGGATCCACGCTTTCATCAAGTATGGCACGTGCCACATGCTAACTTATAAAAATTCTTTTTCAAAAGTAGATGCAGTTGAAAATTGTCAGCTCTGTTTTTAATAAAAAACTAGATGATAATCCGCGCCATGCGTGGAGTGAGTTTTTTAAAATATTAGGGGTTTGCCGGCGCTACGCGCCGGTTTTGCTAATATTGTTATGATTTGACTATATTTTTATTATTTAGAACATTTCTCAACAGTATTTTAGAAAACAAAATATGTATATGATTTTATGGAATTTATTAATTTGATTGTAGTCTTTGCAAAGTTACCATGAAAGAAATTTAAGTTGAAATATATGCATGAGAGTTTGAAAGTATAAAAGCTGAATTGTTTATTATTTAATTGAAACTTATTAATTTAAATTATGATTTAGAAAATTTATAAATGTGGACTTCATCTTACAATGATTATATTAAATTAGAGTTTATACATATATATATATATATATATATATATATATATATATATGATAGTAAAGATGCCTAAAAACTTAAATTGATAAATCTATGCTAGTTATATAAACTGCATTTTTATTTATTTTTTATTTTGGTCATCTCATTTGGAATAAGATGATTTTTTTTTGTCACGTTTTATACTATCAGCTTTGTATTTGTTCGGTTCAACTCGGGTTACTCTTCAGTTATCGGCTAAAATGGAACCAAACCGATAACCCAAAGTAAATGAAATTGATCTTGTTTTTGGCTAGATCCGTAACTGAACCGATATTCTTACTTCGGATCGGGTTCGGGTTTGAGATTTATACCCATACCTAGTTTTGTATATTGGGATGATGGGGAGGTGTTATAATAGTTTGATGCTTTGGACTTTTATAGGTTGATTTCTATGAATTATATTCTGTGAGCGGTGCTTATGATGATAATTTCAAATAACCACAGGTGTTATATTAACCGCTAGTTTCTTCTCGCTCTGGATTTGCCAAAATTAAGAAGTTGTGACTATATCGATTTAACCAATCAGATGTATATTGATCGTAAAGATACATTCGAAGTTGGTACAGTGTATTTTTAATCCTAAATCTTAGTATTAAATTTTTAAAAATTTTGATATTTATTGTTGTTGAGTAAATTTTTTTGGATGATGTAATTATGTGGTCATCTCTATTTGTTAAGAACATTATTTAATGTTTTTATTATGTTATATCGTAATAGGTTATAGGTTAATATATTTTGTGTTTGTGTTTTCAATAATATGTTTTGTATATAATAGTAAAGTCTCTGGTGTAAAACATATTAAATTTCAATAACTTTGCATTTATTGTTTAAGATTAACAGTTTAACGTTATAAATTGTATTTTATTTTTTATTTGAATATAACTATTTTTTTTGTTGTTGAATATTTTATATGAATTGTATTTTTGTAAGATTTTTATTTGCAATCGTTATAAGATTTCTTGATGGCATTCGTGAACTCCCATAACTCCTCTACTTTCTTAAGATTGCATGTTTTCCAGAGACGGAAAAGTCGTGTAACCACCATCTGAGAGCAACAACCGAACTTCAACTTAGAAAGAAGGATGTAGGATGAAACCATTGTGGCGGCATATGTGTGTAAGGAAGCAAAAGGTTGAATCTGGTGAAGCAGAAAAAGTTTGATTATTTGCATTCCTATTTATTAGCATCTATGAAATTAGGAAAAAAATTTTTAAAATCAATGTCATGGGAGATATCTTCAATGAAAGAGTTAATGGCCAGACTTGATGAGCATGTTTCAGTGACACAGAAACGTTATAATTCAGTAAAAGTTTTGCAAGTGGAACATAGATATGAATACACGATAACAGTAAAAAAGAAGTATGTAAAATATTGGGCTTGGTTGTCAAAAATTCTGGAATTGGGTCTCAACATTTTAATTAAATAAATTTGCATATAAATAATTTTAATGACTCAATATAAAAAAAATTAAATGATGATGACACATGGCATTTTTCCCCCTATGGAGATACAAAAGTCTACTTTATTATATAAGATGTTGTATTGAAATATTACAATTAGAATGCATCTTGTTATCAAGATTTTTTTTTTTACATTTGATTTGGGGTGGACATTCGGATATCATTTGGTTCAGTTTGGTTTGGTTCGGTTCAGTTATGTTTCGATTTTTTGTGAGTTCGATCCGGTTCGGATCTGCGGGTTCGGTTTGGGTTTGGACTCAGATAATTCATTTTATTTTTAAAAAATAAAATTCGTATATACTTTAAATTTCTCAAAATATAAAAATAAAAAATTATTTATAACATATAAATGTATATAATGCAAGCTAAAATACTTAAACTTAACATAAAATTTGGTTAGCTTCAATATTCAGATAAGAAATCAATAGATATTTGAAGTATTGGTATTTTGAATATCATTTAACTATTTTACTCATGTATTTTTAACTATTTGTAAATATTTTCAAGTATTTTGGACAACTTAATAACATTTTATATATTTTGTATATTCTTTTAGATATTAAATTCTAAAAATAATTAATATATTTAAGTATATAAATCTGGTTTCGATATATTCGATATCCGAAATATTTCGTTTCGGATCAGGTTCCGTTCTAAAAAATATCATCTTAATAACATCTTACAATTTTTGGTAATTTATAGACGTTTTAAAAATTCAAAATATAACATATATGAAAAATCTATTTTTTAAATATGTTTAAGTGATTTTTTTTATAATATTAATTAAAATAAAATGTAGAGGATACAAATTTTTTTATCAAATATTTTTGATTTGTAATCATTAATTGTCATATATACGTTAATCATATTAGGTAATTTTGTAACTTTTATTTAAGGAAATAAACTTACGTAGCTTTTATTTAAGGAAAGAATTTAAGACTACTAATTAATATGATAATTAGTTTAATAAAAAGTATAATATATATTTATGTAGACCAACATATTTTTCTAAGGATTTATGAGAATCATTATAGTGATGACACGTGACTACAAAACATGTTGTAATGTTCCACGATTAATATATAGGGGATCATAGTGCCTCATGTATCCCAAGTTCAAACCGTGAACTTGATTTTGTTTTTCAGATTATTTACACATTTTAGTCACTTTCAATAAAACGAATTTTAATTTTCTCTTGTTTTTTACTATTTGATAAAAATCTTTTTTCCTTTTCTTTAATAGTAGTTTTAATTTTCAAAAAAAAAGTTACTTTATTTAAGTTTTACTTTGAAAATCTTTGATACATTATTTGTGAAATGATTTCATCACTACAATCGCTAAAAAAGATGATATGACACTAAATAAAAGATAACATGTCTTTAGAAGATAAAAGTGATATGAAATTATACTAATTATGGCATGTAAAAATTCTTTATAAGAAATTATATTTATTGCAAAATTTTAAATATGGTAATGAGTCATATATTATCACTAATTTCAATTTTCCATATAAATATTTATTTTTGGTAAAACTATTAAAATTTATTAATAACTCGTATATCAGTATTAAAACAATATAACATATATATAATATTTATATAAATATAATTGTAAATGTGCATCAAACAGTGCAAAAGTAAAGTAACACTAATCCAATATAAAATTGATAGTTAAACTTTTAAGAATTTATTTAAATTTTTCTGTTCATTTTAAATCATCATGTTAATTAAACAATTGATTTTCCAGTTTGACATATTTTAACTAAAACAAA
Source organism: Raphanus sativus (assembly GCF_000801105.2). Taxonomy (NCBI): domain Eukaryota; kingdom Viridiplantae; phylum Streptophyta; class Magnoliopsida; order Brassicales; family Brassicaceae; genus Raphanus; species Raphanus sativus. Next base: position 22,553,504 of record NC_079514.1, on the reverse strand, counting down.
CAAAATTTCAAATTTACTAGCATTTACATATATATTATATATATATATATACAAACTAGATGATGAGATATATATTTAAAATAAATAATCATTGAATATAATGTAATATAATTAAAACTAATATTAAAATAGATTATTTTATTAAATTTTATATAAAATCTGATTGAAATAGTTATATTAAATCAAAAGAAATAAGATTACAAAAATACATTTATGATTTTTTTTTAAAACATTGAAAATTAAAATTAAAAAATAAGAATACTGGAATATAAATCAAATTTTCTTTTGAAATAAAAAAATTATATTCAGAATTATTCTTTCTGCGTATGGTACTAAAAACACCTAGTTAATTTTATAAAGTCTGTGATTTCTAATATTTAAATTAAAATAATAACTACAACGAATAATTTTTGAGAATTTGAAATTAAAGTAAAACTAATATTGTTCATCATTAAATTAAAATAATAACTAAAACGAATGACAAAGCTAGAATTCAAATTATATACCATCATTTTTCAGGAGTAGTTAATATTTTTGAATCCTTTGTAACCGGCTAAATATGTTTTACACAATCTATGATTTAATATATACGTCAATGATATATTGTAACTGTCTACTACTTCGACTAATAAAAAGGATAGACTAAAATCTTACGTTGCATATAATTTGTATGAGTAAGCTAAAATTCAAATAACCACCTCTTTCAATAATAATAAATTTAAATCATTTATTACCGGCTAAACTCTTTTATGCACACGTTAAGTGTTGATAATCAATTCATGCTATATTGTTACCGTCTAATTATCATATTATCATAGTGTAGTTCTTTGATATAGAATATTAGAATTTTTAACTTATTGTAACTATCATCAATAATACTCAAAAAAATTAGCATCTTCAATACGAATTAGTTGGAACTTCTCAAGTTCATCTCCAAAGCTGTTTTACAAGAGTAGTTCACTCTGTCACTGAACAAAATATAAGACAACTAACTATGACCTTCTTCATTAGTTCACATTGTATCACTGATAAGTAAATGAATATTTTTGTAAAAAGTCTAACAAGCCAAAAGGGAAAGCAAACCATGCTAAACTTTCTGATAACCGGTTTTGTAAAAACCATCCCTCATCGGTTACAAGAAAGTTTCATTTCTCGAACAAGTTTCCTTATTTTCTAACAAAATGAAGTCGATATATGGCTAAAGACTGAGTTTAATCATACTTGTAAAAGCTTGGGGATGATTGTCTTACGAAAGTTAAATGGTATAGGTCGCAACAATGTGTACAATAAGTCAATTTTATTACAGGATTAATGTATTTCATCATTAGCTACAAAAAAATTTAAAAAGCAAAATAAGAAAGCAAACGATGGTAACATTTCTTATAACCAGTTTTGTATAAATAATCCCATATCGTTTACAAGAAAGTTTATCAATCCAAATATAAATTTAACCAGCTAATCTTTTCCGTGACCGATGACTACATCCAAACGATATTCTTTCTTAAACTTAACTAAATGGTATATCTAACCAACCAGAACTTTCCGATTCCATCACGTGAGGACGAAGATGATTCCAATTAAAGAAATGTATATAAATTTACTTAAAGTTGGAAGCTTTTGTCTTTTGTTAAAACCAGTAGGTCGTCTCTCATCTTCTTAACAGTAGGCAAGGTTCCCCCTCTGCCACAGGCCCACAGCCACCACAGTCTCCACTAGGTTGGCTAACGGTGAAAGAAGGAGGTCCAGGAACAAAAACCAGTGGCGCTTCGTTGGTTTCCGGTCTGTATTTCCTAGGTTTACCTCTTCTCTTCTTCACACGCTCACTTCCGGTCACAGGCATTTTCATGTTCAAGCCACTGGCTGAGTTTTGTTGGTACTCCTGCTGTCCTGTGGTGCTGGTGTCTCTTAACTTGTAGGCTTGTAGACAGCTGTCCCGTCGGCTCCTGTTCTGAGAGTATGTAGAGTCAGAGAATGTGGACATCTGTGGATTGAGGTAAGTTTAGAAAATCTAAACCAAATCTTTAAATGATATTTCCAAATCTAAATAAATCTTCTTGCCACCCTAGAACTGTACATCACCAAGTTTTTTCAAGTCCATTCGGCGTTTAATAAGGGCATTTACATTTCAAACATAAGCTTTTAATCTCAGATGCATTGAAGTTACACTAGAACCTCTATAAATTAATAATGTTGGAACTTTAAAAATTTATTAATTTATAAAGATATTAAATACAAAAGTTTCCTTATTTAGATATTTTATTTTAGATATATTTATTCTAAAATAAGAAAAATATTTCATTTTAGTGTATAGACATTAATTGTTATTTTTTGAAATTGGACATTTATATTAATTTATTATATTATTTGATATATATAATATATATTTCATAGAACTTAAATGTGGTTTTAGATATAATATTACTAATCTCATCAACATATATTAAGTGTTAAGAAAATATAATGATAATTTCACTGTGAATATAAAACAAACAATATAATAATAGGTTATTGCTTATATAAATATATATACATATAAATTATTAATTAATAATTTTAATGGGACCCTATATTTACATAAATTTTTCTAAGAAAATATCATCTTATTATTTTACCGATTTGTGTCAAATTTTGAATAAGTCCAAATTGGAGCTAACGAAATTTATTAATTTATAAAAATTATTAATTTATCTAGTGTTAATTTATAGAGGTTTTAATGCATATTGTTCTTGGCATTGCCCTAATATCGCCAACTTTCACTCTTTTTAACCAAATTAATTTGAATATTACTTCAAATTTTAGCATTATCAAAATGTTATCTTTTTATTTGACTCATTTTAAAGTAAATTTAAAATTTAAAAGAGTATGTTGTTTATACAAAAAATATAACATAACATAATTTTTAATGAATTATATTTAATTAATAATATATTTAATATATAAATATGTATACTTTTTAATCAAAAAACTTTACAAATATACTGCTCGATGTTAAATTGTTATCTAGATCTGCCCCTAAAAATGACTATCCGTGAATGATCTAAAGGTGGAAAATTGATATTTTATTAATGACGAATATTCATACAATGATGAAGAATATATGAATACTAATGAACTCAAATGCAAAATGAGTATTCTTTTTAGGTATGAAGATTGGATCCCTCTCTTTTCTGTCCGTTTTCTTTTATAGCATTACTTTATACATATAGTAGAACCTTTATAAATTAATAATGTTGGGACTTTAAAATTTTATTAATTTATAGAGATATTAAGTTACAGAAGTTTTTTGAATTTTTTCTATTTTAAATATTTTTATTTATAAAATAAAAAATATTTTGATTTTACTGTATATGCAATATTTAATTTTTAGAAATTTGACTTTCATATTATTGAATTATCTTATTTGATGTATATTTTTATGTTTCATATTGTTATATGGTTTTTGATATAATTTTATTATCAAAATTTATTGAAATATTAAAAATAGAGATATTTTCCTTGTGAATATAAAATTGTCAATATAATGTTTTGTTTGTACTTATATAAATATATATTTATAGATATATTATTAATTTATGATTTTAATGAGACTATATATTTACATGAGAGTTTTAAAAATATTATTATCTTATTATTTTTAAAAAAATAATTTATACAGATTATTAATTTACCAATTATTAATTTATAGAGGTTTTACTGAATTACTTATAATTGAGCTTGTATGAAGATTATCATAAACTCTAACTATCTGTTTTTGGTATTTTATCAAGAAATATGTACTTACAAAACATGATCACAAATAACTTAATACTCGGTACAGTATTTCGTTCACATAATATTTTTCATATTTAAATTGCTAAAGTATATGGTATTTAAATTGTTAAAATATATGAAAATGTAGAGAATAAAAAAATTAAAATTTATTATATCAAACATATTTATTTATATATTTAAAATTTAAGAAAATAAAGGAAATGGAAGGTGGATTAATAACAATAATAATAATAATAATAATAATAATAATAATAATAATAATAAATAATAATAATAAAAAAATTTGAAGAAAACAATTATATAATACTCGTTGAAACATGTGAACACATTACCATATTAGTTGTTTCTTAGTTATTACGGATACTCCTATGACCCCTGAATAATTTACCATCCCAGCGTGCTAGAAAAAGGGCATTTTGGTTTCATTTTGCACAAACAAATGAGATTAAGTGAGTTTCACAGTGAAAATGAGTGCATTACGCTAAGATCATATTCTGACTTTTGATATAGTGATGAATTTCTTCCGTATAAGTAATACACAACAATGATCAATACAAGAAGAGATATTCAAGGTAGCTACAGTTTTACTATACGGTAGATTACAAATGATATGCGAATCAGTTTTAGAAGGGAAAGATATGGAGAGAAAGGAAGAGATGACAGTATGACACACGCGCAGACAGATCAAGCAAGGATCACCGAAAGATTCATATTCTCTCACCATTCCCAAAGCAATGCGGAGAAGAGATGGTGAAATTCTATTTACATTTAAAAATCTGCAAAGGCAAGAGATTAGAACAACACAGAGAGAAACCAATCAAAACAAAACCACTTTCTGCAATAATTCGCAATTCAAAATAAGTGCACTCTAAAGGAGATGCATGTTTCATTTTTTGCCATAGGTAAAGAAAAAGGTCCGCAAATTATCGATTACATAGCTGAAAAAAAGCAAAACATAACACCAAACACATAGTCTCAGACATCAAGGCAAAAATAATTCTAACAGAAGCAAGTTTAGTCGACTTCCTCAATCTTGGGGCCAGCACCTCCCGTAGAAGGAGGAGCTTCATCATCATCGTCCATTCCAGCACCAGGACCACCTGCTCCTTGATACATTCCAGAAAAGTGTGTTCTTAGTTTGTTCTTGAACAAATTCTCTTTGATTTGAAGAGGGACCTTAATTGGTATCAAATCACATGTTCCTAGATCAACATTGATATCTCTTGGCAAGGGACCTATCAGATACCACTGATACCACTGATAGGTCCCTTGCCAAGAGATATCAATGTTGATCTACGAACATGTGATTTGATACCAATTAAGGTCCCTCTTCAAATCAAAGAGAATTTGTTCAAGAACAAACTAAGAAACACACTTTTCTTTTGGGTAGTTAAGACTACCTCTTTTTAGGTTTTTCATTGATTTAAATAAGAAACTTACATGAAACAAATACATCTTGACGTGGGTTCACCCATAAGCTAACAATAAGGAAATAATGGAAAGTGGAAGTGATCAACTTCCTACAAAACGGGAACGCAACAAAGTGAAGAGTTATCTCCTTAAGACTAGGTCTTCTTATTGAACAAAGAAATGAAATACTTTATCTTAGTCCACGTATCTCTTTACGTAAGACTATCATCAACTATACTCCCAATGTTGTAATCTTCCTCATGTGGTATCCTATCACTATGGGCGGCGAACAGAGAATTGTTTTTGAGCTTGGGATGTTGAGAGAGTGAGCGCGAGGTTTTGTTTATATAATGAGCACAAGCTTCTTGTTCTCTCCAGAATGTTCGCTTAGGTTTATTGACCGTTCAATTCATCCCACGGTTCTAAAGACATGATACGTTTTCCAATTCTTAAGGAAAATAGTAAAAGTTCAAAAAAAAAAAAAAACAAAATTATTAAAAAAAAGGAAAATTGCTCTAACGTTCAAATGTGGTCCGGTTGAAAAACAGATCACCGTCCTATAGAAGCCCTCATCATGTCGGTTCTGTTTGGGGTTTTCATCTTCAAGATTTAAGCTTTAACTAGATTACTAGATATTGATCCGCTTAGATTTCGATTTTGATTTAAAAAGAATAATAATTGTTTTTCATTATTAGTATTATATACTTTTAGATGTATTATTATATAACTAAATGTATATTAATTATTTGGATATTTTGAATTTTTATATATCAAATCCGAACCAAAACATATAAGATGATTATTTTTGTTTATTTGATTATTTTTATATTATTTTTACTTTAGATACAATATATATCAACCAAATCGGATAACATGATTATTTTGGTACAAATATCTCGAGTTTTAGATATACTAGGTTTTCAACTCGCGCTACGCGCGAGTTTGTTTTAATAATCTATAAATTTTTATTTAAATATGTTAAAAATAAAATATAAACATTTTTATATGAAATAGTATTCAAAGTGTGATTTCTTATTTGTTAAGTGTTTACACAATTATATTCTTTACATAGCTAATATTTTACATTTTTTGTTTGTATATGTAAATGTATAACTCTATCGATAATAGTATATATTTTTTATTAATAACAATTTGAAATAATTATATAGACTGTTTCGATGGGTCTTAGTTACTACGACACTGTTATAAATATTTTTACTATAATTTTTATTAATTTTTCATTTTAAATGTCATAAAAGATTACTTCATATGCATAATTTATAATTTTGCTTTGCAATTACAAAATAATTAAAAAATAAAGTATGACTATTTTACGAAAAATGATTCTCAGCTACATGAATAATGCACCACTACATTTCCAAAACCATCGACATGAACTATATGATTACATGACCACATCTCAAAACTATCATGTGTTAAGTTGCTAACACCATCAAAATATATCTAATAGCTAAAAAGTTTTGTTTTATTTGAAACCCAACAATTTCTAATGAGGTTTTAACATATTATCACATGTACTTGGTTGTACAAAATCACTTTTGAATCATTGATATTTGTATTTATTTTTCTTTCGATCTCTTGTATGTTTGTTATAGTCTATTTCTAAGAGTTTAGTTGACAAACTTCTTACCAAATCTTGCTAGATTTCAAATCTGAAACATTTTTTACTATTAGAAGGATGTTTATGGTGTAAGCAACATAACACCTCAAGGATGTTGTCATGTGAATCATATACTTTTTTGTTTTAGATATATTACTTTTTTCTAAATGTGCATCTATGAAGTCGGATATAGGTCATATAGCTCATAACCATTTTTCTATTTTTATATACTTATAGTGTGCATAAATGTATATGTATTTGAAATAATATAATTTTAATCATTTAAATACATATTTGATGGTATAATATTTAGAATTTTATTTTAATCATATTTATTTTGATGAAATTGAAATAATATTAAATTGTCTTTTTTAGATATAAGAAAAGGAAATAAATATAGATTTTTAACTACTGTTAAGTATTTTTAATTAAAATAAGAATTTATAATATTAGATATATTTTCTACTTGAGCTGGTCATAATATAAATTATTTGCCGGAAGTATGATGGTTTATTAGTTCACATATTTTTTTCTTATTGTTTGAAGTATCAGAATTTCATTGTTTTTAATTTATTCATTAATATTCTTATATAATACCAATTGATTAATGTATAATGAATATTTTTCATATCTTTCTTATCAGTGCCGCAGAGATTGTAGTCTAATGTTAGTACTATTAAAAAATATTAATAAAAATTTAAATACTTTATTAGGTTTAGAATTTTCTGTTTTAATATATTTTATTAAAATTATTCTTCAAATATATTTTTGATAAAAATCGTGTGAAATCATTTAAAATTTTTTGTTACGTTGATCACAGTAATAAAGTTTCATAAACATAGATTGTTTTCAATTTTATTTCTAAATTACATCAAAGAAGTATAAATAGTCACTATGTTCGTGTTTTATTGTTAATGAGTTATAATTTTTAGATTACCCAAATTTTTAGGTTGGTTTTATTAAATCTTATGTGGTTAATTTAATGAAGATTTAGATTAAAATTTTCTAAGAACATTTATTTTGAAACATAATATATTAGTTTTTCAAAATTTAATTCTTGATGAGTAAATTAAATTTAAATTCATTTAATTGAAAAAAATGTAATTTAAAATCACATCAGTAAACAGCATGTGTCTTACACAAGGAAATTACTTCCACCATCATTTATTTTTAATAAAACTTTATACTTATTATTGTAAGTCAAAAAATGAATTGGCTACATTAAAAAGGAGCAAAATTAATAAATTTTAATGCTAATTTAACATATTTGATATTCTAAATTATATGTGAATATTTTTTAATAACATATAGCCTCTATCTTAAAACGTCCGTGTAATTTGGTTTTCTTGTTTTTAGATTAGTTATAAATATAACTAATTTATTAGACGTAATACTTTAGACTCTTTATTTTTCATATTTGTTATATATATTATCAAATATATTTTCAACCATTTTTGTATGAGATCATTTTAATTGTATTTATTATATGGAACCTAGAATTTTATCGGTAATATATATATTTATAAGAAGTCATCATGTGGTTTATTTTATTGTTAATGACAGTATCTATATTAGATGATAGTGTTGATTACAATTTCAAAATTTAATGAGTAAATAGATTTGTTAATTTCTTTTGATTGAAAAAAATCAGTTTAAAATTCTTAAATAATAATTTTCTAAAATATGTGTTTCACACAAGTGAATTATTCTTACATGTGGTTCTTTTAAAATAATTTTTTTATAATTCAAAGAATAAATTGGCTCCATATAAAGAAAAAAAAAATCGAAACCAGCCATTGTTTTAAAATTGTTTAAAAACCATGTAAAACATATTATAAATTTAGATAATTATTTATATTCTATACAACTACTTAAAAATCTATGTCAAATTTCATGTTAAATTTCTTCTATTTTTATTAGTCTTGAAATTTTGATATTAATTATATTATTATATTATAATATATACAATATTTTATGCTTTAACATACTTAGAACACAATGTTTCATTACTTTCTTTGACGTACTTAACCAATAATTAGCATGTATGCATGTATGTTATGTTAATTTTTAAATAAAATCCCCTATATTTGTTTACATTATTTGATATTGATTTTCTTTTTATTTTTAAAATAAATATATTATTCTGAAAATCTTGATATTTTTAAATTCTGTGTGTAAATTTTTATATTATGTAGTATCAAATTTTAAAATAAGTGTGTTTTATAACATCCATCATCAAGATGTTATAAAAAAAAAAATAAGTGTGTTTTAAATTCTCATAATTTAAATTCTTGAAGTTTATATTTTAAAGACATTTTAGTTAGTTTTATATTAAGTTTCCCAAAAGTGTTATATATGTCAAGTTAATTCTTTGTAATGAGTTTAAAAGTTTATATTAATTTATATGAAAATTTATTTTATTTTAAACAATTGTTTTTTTGGAAATTTTTGACATTTTATTTTATCTCATTTCATAAAAATTCTATCAAATCCAATGTTGTCATCATCCTTCGGAAAAACTATTACTGAAATCAAAGTCAATCGTCTTCCTAACCTCACAGCCGGTGCAACATGGTTCGACCTAGGCAAGTCCTAGGTGGAGCAAGTGCCATAAGAGAAACTTTTTTTTCCATTAGTTGCATTGAAAATCAAGGATCTTAAATGACTTATAATCTTCAATGCATCCACATATCTTTGGTTATACTTTGTTATTTTATCAAGTCTACCCCTATTGTGAAATTTTCTAAATCCACCCCTTGGTGCAGTGGATCCAGTCCAAGATCAACCGATATTATAATTTTTCAAGAAGCGTAAAGATTCACCACTCATCTGTTCTCACATCCATTGACTTTAATTGGCACACTTAGTCGAGGTTTAACTAATTATAGGCTTCTTCCGAAAGCTTTCTCTTCAGCTCTCCGGCTTGTTTGTTGTTAAGATCAAATATAGTAATCAATATTGTGTTGTATTATATTATATCTGTGTAACAAAGCCATTATGTTTAACTTGTATTTGATGTTTCTTTTACCAAAATAGGAGAAAATCTCTTAGCCGCTTCAATTTTTAATCTAGACACACATTATTTCTTTGTTTCGTTTCTCTCTTGCTTGAATTATAATAAGAGCAATCTATTCAAAGAGATCATATACATATATATAAATTGACAACATTCCATTGAAGTTAACTAATTGGAAATTTTGTTGAAACCTTTAATATTATTTTTAGCCTAGTTTTCGATTTTTATCATTTAGTTTTACATTACTAAAAGTCTTCACTTCAATGTATTAGTTTTATACTATTGAAAGTATTGTCTATAATTTATTTTTAGCAATTTTCATTCAATTGCCTATGTTAATTTTGTTGAACATGTTGAAAATAATAAAACATTTTTGAGTAGGAGTTTAACTAACTCATGGTATCGACCAACCCAACATAGACAACTTTTTTTTTGGAAATATTGATTTTTGAAAATATTAAATTAAAATGATGATTTATCATATTTTGATCTGGATTTTAAATCATATGTGTTTTTACTTCCTATAGCTTCGATTAAAAACTTTCGTATTCTATTATAAAATGTTAATTTTCCAAAAAGAAACTATATGTATTCAAAAAACATATTGTTGGTTTATGTTAGTTAAATGTAATTCAAAATTATAAGTGATTTAAATTACAACAGATTTAAATTTTACAAAGTTTTGTATTTTAAGAACATATTTTCAGTTTCTGAAAAATCATATATATTAATTGATCTATATTGAATTTGTTTTATTAGTAATTGTATTTTTTATGGATTTCTATTTTATTTTAGAAAATTATATATTTGGAATTTTTTATTCAAAAATAATAAACTAAAATAATGATTTAACATATTATAATTGGTGGTTTTAAATCATATGTTCAATGGCTTATAGCCTCAACATATTATAAGAAGAAGTATTTTTTTGTTAATATTACAATTCTAATTTTCATTTTCCATTTTACTATAATAATATCATTTAAAGCAAGTTGTCAAATGTTAATACTTATTTTATTAATTCAATTTATATAAATATAATTTCGTTTCATTTATATATTTGAGATATTAACATTTTTTAAAAAAATAATAAATAATCTATTTTTCTACTTTGACTATTTTAACATTAATTTCTATTTTATTTTGGTATAAAATGTATTTTATATTTATTATATCTAAGAAAAGGTAATTTTTTTGTTACTATAACAATTTTGATTTTCTATTTTTCTATAAGAGTTACCATTTATTTAAGTAAGTTGTCAAATGTTAATATTTATTTTGTTAGTTTATGATATATAAATAATATTAATTTATTTTTTTTATTTTTTGGAAATATTAATATTTAAAAAAAAAAAATTAAAAATCTAATTTGTCATATTTTAATTAGTCGTTTAAAATCCTATGTGGACGTCTTCAATGACTTATAACCTCAACTTTTATATATATATATATATATATATATATATATATATATATTAATTTCGTTTTAAAAAAAAAATATTTTTTTTGGAAATATTAACATTTTAAAAATAATAAATTAAAAATCTGATTTTTTTTTGTTATATATTCATGTTAATATGACATTTTTATTATTCATGTTATATATTCCCTGTTTTTTGTTAACTTAACTATTTTCTTTTTATTTTTCATTTTTCTATATTAGTTACCATTTATTAAAGTGAGTTGTCAAATTTTAATATTTATTTTTCTTAGTTTATGTTATATATAATATTAATTTCGTTTTTTAAACAATCTTTTTGGAAATATTAACATTCTAAAAATAATAAATTAAAAATCTGAATTTTTGTTATATATTCATGTTAATATGACATTTTTATATTCATGTTATATATTCCTTTTTTTTTTTGTTAACTTAACTATTTTCTTTTTACTTTCCATTTTTCTATATAAGTTACCATTTATTAAAGTAAGTTGTCAAATTTTAATATTTATTTTTCTTATTTTATGTTATATATATAATATTAATCTCGTTTTTAAAAAAAATATTTTTGGAAATATTATTATAAATTAATTTAGTTTATTATTTTTAAATGATATTAATTTATAAATATCATTTAAAAATAATAAATTAAAAAAAAACTGAAAATGTTAATATTTATTTTGTTAGTTTATATTATATATATAATATCAATTTCGTTTTTATTTTTTATTGGAAATGTTGATATTTTTAAAATAATAAACAAAAAATCTGATTTGACATATTTCAATTGGTAGTTTAAAATTCTATGTGGACGCTCTCAATGGCCTATAGCCTCAACATTTATATAGTATCTTATTATATAAAGCTTGGTTCTTCAAAGTTACTAATTAACACGATCGTGACACATGGCAATTATGAATTTAAGATTGTGACATGTGTTAAACAATAATTTTATATAAATAATTAATTAATGGTATTTTTCCTTTTTAAGTTTTAAACAAAATATTGTAAAAAAAAAAAATTTCGTAATTATTTAATATTATTTTATTTTTTTATGTCCACGAAATAGAAAATTATAAAAGTTATATGAAAATAATTTTCCTTTTTAAAACAATTATGAACAAATATAATTATAATAGTTATTTAATAGTATTTTTCCATTTTAAGTTTTATACAAAATATTGTTGACGAAAAAAAATTCTACTAATAATTATTTAATAGTAAGCTTCCTTTTATAAATAATAAAAAATAAATTGTATAAGCTATATGAAAATAATTTTCCTTTTTAATAAACTCTAATTTTTTTTAAATCATTAAAAACAGAATTATGAAAGAAAATAGTAGTTTAATTTTTTTCTAAACGAATTAAAGTGTTAAATAGTAATTTTTATATAAATTGTTAATTAATAGTATTTTTCCTTTTTAAGTTTTAAACAAAAAACAATTTCTTAATTATTTAATATTATTTTCCTTTTTTATGTCCAAGAAATAGAAAATTGTAAAAGTTATATGAAAATAATTTTCCTTTTAAAAAACATTATGAAAAATATAATTATAATAGTTATTTAATAGTATTTTCCATTTTAAGTTTTATACAAAATATTGTTAACAAAAAAAAAAATTATACTAATAATTATTTAATAGTAAGCTTCCTTTTTAAATAATAAAAATAAAATTGTATAAGCTATATGAAAATAATATTCCTTTTTAATAAATTCTAATTTTGCTTTTTTTTTAAATCATGAAAAAACAGAATTAAGAAAGAAAATAGTAGTTTAATTTTTTTTAAGCGAATTATTAAAACCTGAGAATACAAAAGATTATTTAAATTTTTTTAAAAAAGAATCTAAATATTTTTCCCTTATTAAAATTCTAAGCAAAAGAAAGTTCTAAAAAATTTATACTAATAATTATTTAATAGTAAACTTCCTTTTTAAAATAATAAAAATAAAATTGTATAAGTTATATGAAAATAATTTTTCTCTTTAATAAATTCTAATTTTGCTTTTTTTTAAATCATGAAAAACAGAATTAAGAAAGAAAATAGTAGTTTAAATTTTTTCTAAGCGAATTATTAAAACCTGAGAATACAAAAGATTATTTAATATTTTTTTAAAAAAATCTAAATATTTTTCCCTTATTAAAATTCTAAGCAAAAGAGAGTTGTAAAAAAACCTTTTGATTTTTCTATAATTAACTAATTTTCTGTGGAAACTCTAATAGTCCATGTTTTGAGTAATGGTTAATGTTTTTTATACTATTTGGTCTAGGTTTCGAATTTCAGAGAAGGAAAATTATTAGTTTAGTTGGCGAAAAAGTTTATAGGATATGTTTAACATTATATTAAACCATGAACAAATAGAATGGTAATAGTTATTTAATAGTATTTTTCATTTTTAAGGTTTAAACAAAATATTGTAAACAAAAAAGAATTCTATACTAATAATTATTTAACAGTAAGTTTCTTTTTTTTTAATAATAAACAAATAAAAATGTATAAGCTGTATGAGTATAAATTTCCTTTTAAATAAAATCTAATTTTACTTTTCTAAAATCAGGACAAAACAGAATTATGAAAGAAAATAGTATTTTTTTTTAAAGGATTATAAAAACCTGAGAATATAACTGATTATTTTATAATAAATATATGTAGCTTTCCTTATTAAAATTCTAAGCAAAAGAGAGTTGTAAAAATAATAATATTATTTTTCTACGGAAGTTCCATAGTTCATGTTTGACTAAAGATTAATGTTTTTACACTATGTGGTCTAGATTTCGAGTTTCAGAGAAAGAAAATTGGAGTATCAAATTGTGGTACGACATGTACTACACATTATTTCCATAACCAGTTATTCACACAATTGAGATTCAAAAACATGGTCTTTAGCATACACATATCACAAGAATCAAATCAGTATTAAACTGTATAAAATATTAATAGTTTCATTACCTTTAATTGCATGATAAAAAGTTGATCTATTATGTTATCTATTCATAAAACATGAAAGATTATTTTCAATTCACCTATATATTCGTATCTATATTCTCTTTCTAAAATAGAGAAATTATATTATAGAGATGAATTTACTTCAATTTGTGATTATGCAGTTGAATTCTTTTATTTTTAGCGGAAAATATAGAGATATGGTATTTTTGTTTATCAATAAAAAGATAAAAATATCATTACATTACATTTTTCCTTCAACTATAGAAGCTCTATAGCAGAATCATACAATGGAGAGATTCACATTTATAATAGAATTTATTTTATGAAAAAGATAGAGAAATATATAGAGCTGAGAACTGAAGATGATGAATAAACAATACAAACAAAAATATATAAATGCTGACGATTGCACAAAAAAGTTCGAGATCCTACGATGACAACACAAAATATTACTAAATTGTCATGGAAGCATTATAATATGTTTAAACAAGAAGAATACTATAGAAATTAATACAAACATGCATTACATTAAGAGCTTAAAAAAATTTATGACGGTGTCATCAACTCAATTGGCTTGGTTCAACTTTTAAATTCTTTATATTTTGTTTTATTTTGTATTTCTTTATGTTGAGTTCGATTTGAATTTTCAGGAATAACTCTTTTCTCTAACCTTAAGTATAAAGTTGCTAATAAGTTACTTCACTTATGCGCCATGATTGTTAAAATAGGAGTACTAACCAAAATTTATATGAAAAAAAAATAATTCTTATACCTTCAATAATTTTCACACAGTATATAAAAAATTATATAACTAAATTAAAACATTAATCAAAACCCGTGCAGCGCACGGGTCCATATCTAGTAGATATAATAAGAGCAATCTATTCATATATATATATATATATATATATATTGACAACATGCCATTGAAGTTAACTAATTAGAAATTTTGTTGAAACCTTTTATATTACTTTTTAGCCTAGTTTTCGATTTGTATAGATCAAGACAAGATCGGTGTATAGAGCAATATTTATAGTATATTTATTGAAAATAGTTTACTTTTAGTTAACTGTAAGATAAAATAATCAAAATAATTATACTTATCAACAATCAAATAGTTAAGTTAAGAAAATAGCGAAGTTCTTGCTAGAGTATTTTTATTGATCAAAAGGTATTAAAATTTTTATTTAGACATTATCAATCTAAAATTTAATAAAATTATTAAATTTTTTAAAAATTTATAATTGACACAAATTTTTTGCAGGGAACAACAATCCACACCTTTATACAAGCTAATCGAGTAGCGTGCTATGAAGAGGAGTTAAAAGCTGGTGGAATCTATAGAATTAAGAACTTCTTGGTCATCGACAAAAAAGTTTCAAAGTGACTTCTCACAAGTTCTTAATTCAGTTCACTCAGCAAACAGTTTTTGCAGCCACCGACCATTCTGGCGATGATATAATTCTACAAAAAAAAATTTCCGACTTTAGATATAAAGTTAGAACAAGAACAATATTTTTCAAAAAAGGATTACGACGTGCATAAATTCATGTCTTCATTTATACACTTCTACTAAAATATATATTTTATTATTCGACTACAGGTTTATCTGCTGGAAAAAAGTGGAGGTAATATCTTTTGATTTTGAGTATACTATTATGCACGTCGACTACAGACTCGCGTGATAAATGATATCTTTTTATGCATCATCATTTTAATTTATTACTTTTAAAAAGGTTAATATTTCCAAAAAGTATTTTTAAAAACGAAATTAATATTATATATATAACTTAAATAAACAAAATAAATATTAACATTTGACAACTTACTTAAATAAATGGTAACTGTTATAGAAAAATGGAAAATCAAAATAATTATAGTAACAAAAAATTACTTCTTCTTAGATATAATAAATTTAAAATACATTTTATACCAAAATAAAATAGAAATTAATGTTAAAGTAGTCAAAGTAGAAAAATATATTATTTTATTGTTTTTTAAATGTTAATATCTCCAATATATAAATGAAACGAAATTAATACTATATACACTATAAGCTCTTTAAATTAATACTCGATAAATTAGTATACACTAAAAATCTCTATAAATTAATATAATTTTTATAGTCTCAAATTGAGTTTCTGGTTTAATTAGTATATCGATAAATTAACAATCTCTATAAATTAATAAAAAAATATATTTTTGGTGTAGTTCCAATATTACTAATTTATAAAAGTTTCAACGTATATAACTTGAATTAATAAAATAAGTATTAACATTTGACAACTTCCTTTAAATGGTATTATGATAATACAATGGAAAATTAAAATTAATATTGTAATATTAACCAAAAAAATACTTCTTCTTATAATATGTTGAGGTTATAATCCATTGAACATATGATTTAAAACCACCAATTATAATATGCTAAATCATTATTTTAGATTATAATTTTTGAATAAAAAATTCCAAATAAATAATTTTCTAAAATAAAATAAAAATCCATAAAAATAAAGTTACTAATAAAACAAAATTCAATATAGATCAATTAATATATATGATTTTTCAGAAATTATATAATGCATGATTGATTAATTATAATTTAGTATCTAAATTAATTTAATTCGTTTTAATGATTTAGTTTTATTAATTTATTTCATTTGCTATTAATTTTCCTGTTATACTAAACAAAATCTTTTCTGGAAATTTTTACATTTCAAAAGAAATAAATTAAATAATAATTTGAAATATTTGATTGATAATTTAAAAATCGAATTTTGAACATTCTTAAAATTAACATATAACTTCACATTATAATTTAACATAATGATAGATAATTGGTTCTGATTGAGTGCAGGTTTGTTGAAAACAATACCAATTAATCAACTTGTATGTCGTTTCTCTTTAAAAATATAAACATATAAAGTGCTTTCATTAGTTAATTACTATTATCATATTTATACTGGGATGACAAAAAAATATTTATGAGGAAGAATTGTCATTTTTAATTAGTGTTTTATATCCTATGTGGGTGCTGTTAATGACTTAAAATCTCAATTTTTATATGGTATAATACTTTCTATAATATCAAATTTCATGTTTTATACATTTTACTTATTTTATATCTTTTTGTTTGTTACTTTAACTATTTAACATTAATATATCATTTCAAGTTGGATAAATGTACTTTGAGTTTATTCTACCTAAGAGAACAATTTGTTTTATCAATACTACTGTTTTGTTTTTGATTTTCCATTTTACTATAATAGTTAGCATTTTTGTAGTAAGTTGTCAAACGTTAATATTTATTTTTCTAGTTGAAGACTTTAAGTTTTATTTAATAGTAAATGTTTTATTAGTTTAAGACTTTATTTTGTAAAGTTTAGCACGTGGTGTGAGGCAACAGACGTCGTTTACCGTCCATATGGATACAGAGCACCCAATTTGGTTTACAGAGTCTATATGAGTCTGTAAAATTGCCGACAAAAAAAAAAAGACTTTATTTTGTTAGTGTAAGACTTTAAGTTATATCTAATACTAATTTCATTTTATTTAATTTAAAATGTTTTAAGATTTTTTTGTGTTTGTTAATTTAACTATTTTAACATTAATTTGGTATAAAATGTATTTTGATTTTATTATAGCTAAGAAGACATAATGTTTTGTTAATATTACTATTTTGATTTAGTTTTTATTTTACTATAATAATTGCCATTTTAAGTAAGTTGTTATATATTTATATTTATTTTGTTAGTTTGACTTATATATGTAATAATATTTTCGTTTTATTTTAAAATATATTTTCTGGAAATATTAACATTTAAAAAATGAAGATGATGACTTGTCATATTAACCTATTTCTTTAACTAATTTAAAGGAAAAAGAATCATTGTTAATCCCGGTGGTGTGTTTTTTTGGAGGAATTGATCAAGTTCAGAAAGTGTAACCGTTTCTGGCTTTGTAACCTCTGATACTATAACTTTGGAGTCTTCTCGGTCTAACGTTTAATAATGCCCTAATCCAATTTTAAAACTACGCCTTTTAATATTTTGTATCAAAATTACAAAAAAATTAATATAAAAGTAATTTAAATATTGAATTAAAACAGTAAATTTAAAACATTAAAATATATTTTTGCATTTTTCCATGTAAAAGCATTCGTTAAATAGATATAGTAAAATCTTATAACAGTTTTGATCGATAACAAAATCAATGTAGGTAATCTCTTAAATAACATGTTATACTACAAATAACTATTTATACCTTTTAAAAACTTTTTTATATGTGATGATAGATATTCTTATATTCTAAAATGCACACTAAATAATTTATATTTATCATAAAACAATCATTCTTTAACAAAAAAATATTATTGTAGGCTTTGTAATCTATTTTGACATTGATTCTTGTAGAATATTAATTCCATAAATAAAATACCGCTAATTATGTTCGAATGAAATATCATTTTAAAGAAATCTTCGGTATTTGAATTATGCTCTCAAAATATCATAAATAAAATGTCCAATAAGTAGTATAACCTCTTTAAATTAATACTCGATAAATTAATATACACTAAAAATCTCTATAAATTAATATAATTTTATAGTTTCAAATTGATTTTTTGATTTAATTAGTATATCGATAAATTAATAATCTCTATAAATTAATAAAAATATAGTTTTGGTGTAGTTCCAACATTATTAATTTATAGAGATTTCACTGTACTTTCAATTAAAGTATCTTATCAAATTATTTTTATCTATAAATATTAGTAACAAAAAATTATAGAAAATATGCCTCTTTAGATTGGATGTCCTAATCGATGGCTTGGGTGGCTTCTCCTCTGGGCCGGCCCTGTCTCTCAGCCTTTGAAATCAAACACATGCAACATAAATTTAGATAGTTACCAGTTTCAAAAAAAAAAAAAAAATTTAGACAGTTACGAACTTATGATATCAAATAACCACAACTAAATATGGTGACGTATATTCATGTGAATGTACTTACCATGTCAAATAGTCATTAGTTGGTTCAATATCATTATCATAAAAAATCCTTGTGGAAGAAGTGGAGGACAAACAAAATACGTATACTATATAAAGCAATTAAAATGGTGATACAGCTAATAAATCTATATTACTTTTAAGGTCAAATAAGCAACGATAATTATGTGTGAGATTACAAACCTCTAAATTTTTTTGGGTTCATTGTTGTAGCTAGAAACACCATAGGTTTGTCAACACTTTCCATCAGTTTCTTTTGAAAACAATTTATTTAAGATTTAAAAGAAATATGAACTTCATGGGAAAACATGCTCACTCTTTTAATTGCAAGTGAATGTCTATTCTCTTATTAGTCACACCATTGTTGATGTTCTCATCGTTGATGAGAACCAGCTTTCTAAAGGCATCTATATAAATTTGTTATGTCATAAGAACTTATAAATCATATATATTTTTATATGGACAATAGTAAAGTTTAAACCATATAGATCCTCGTTCTTGTTGACCACTACATTGAACTTAACATGAGCACGAATCCTAAAGTTTTGCCTCTCAATATCATGGCTAGCATGATCTGTGTATTGAAAAACTATTTGATGAGTAAACTGAATTAAGAACTTGTGAGAAGTCACCTTATAACTTGTTTTGTTGTTGATGATCAAGACGTTCTTAATCCTATAGATTACACCAGCCTTTAAATCCCCTTCATAGTAGCCTATTCGATTAGCTGGTATGAAAGCATGAATTGTTGTCCCCCGTAAAAGTTTGTGTCAAATAATATGTACTGCTAGAGTTTCAAAAAAAAAATAATAATATGTACTGCTTATAAAATTTTGGATTGATAATATCTAAATAAAATTCTTCATACCTTTTTGATCAATAAGGCATAACTGGACACCCATAGCTGGTATATCTCTTTCTCAAAGTAAAGCTTGAAAACTCTTCGAACTTTAGACAATTATTTATAGTCACATAATACTTTATATATTAGAAAGTTTCTTCTTTTGTATTTAAGTAATTTTCCTTTTTAGATGTTTAAGTTTTTGTTATTCAACTATTTTAGCATCAGTTTTCCATTTTCTGGTATAAACGTTAACTTTGAAAATAACAAATTAATTTTTCTTCTAAAAAATTGGAAACTGAAAATAGTTAAATTAAAAAACACAAAAAATCTAAAATTTTCTATACCTAAAAAGTAAATATTTATTTTGCTAATATTACTTTTTTTTATTTTTCTCTTTACTTTTAATAATTAGCATTTTTAAGTAATGTGTCAAATGTCAATTTTTGTAAGTTTAAGTTATATATGCAAATTAATTTCGTTTTTAAAATATATTTTGGAAATATTAATATTTTAAAATGTAAATAAATTTAAAAATAATTAAATTAACAAACAAAAAAATCTAAAAGTAGTTGTTATACCTAAAAATAAATATTTACTTTGCTAACATTACTATTTGAGTTTTATTTTCCTTTTTTACTTTAATAATTAGCATTTTTAAGTACTATGTCAAATGCCAATATTTTTTTTTGTTTAAGTTATATATATATATATATAATTAATTTCGTTTTAAATATATTTTGGGATTATTAACATTTTCAAAAAATAAATTAAAATGCTGATTTGTCGTAGTGCGATTGGTGGTTTTAAATCCTATGTGGACGCTCTCAGTGGCTTATAACCTCAATTTTTATATAATATAGGTATAAACGTTAACTTTGAAAATAACAAATTAATTTTTCTTCCAAAAAATTGGAAACTTAAAATAGTTAAATTAACAAACACAAAAAATCTAAAATTTTCTATACCTAAAAAGTAAATATTTATTTTGCTAATATTACTTTTTTTATTTTTCTCTTTACTTTTAATAATTAGCATTAAGTAATGTGTCAAATGTCAATTTTTGTAAGTTTAAGTTATATATGCAAATTAATTTCGTTTTTAAAATATATTTTGGAAATATTAATATTTTAAAATGTAAATAAATTTAAAAATAATTAAATTAACAAACAAAAAAATCTAAAAGTACTTGTTATAATTAAAAATAAATATATACTTTAATTACTATTTGAGTTTTATTTTCCTTTTTTACTTTAATAATTAGCATTTTTAAGTACTATGTCAAATGTCAATATTTTTTTTAGTTTAAGTTATATATATATATATATAATTTCGTTTTTAAATATATTTTGGAAATATTAACATTTAAAAAAACAAATTAAAATGCTGATTTGTCGTAATGCGATTGGTGGTTTTAAATCATAAATTAAAAATTTGTGTCAATTATAAATTTTTAAAAATTAATAATCTTATTAAATTTTAGATTGATAATGTATAAATAAAATTCTTCATACCTTTTGATCAATAAGAAATAACTCCAAACCCATAAGCACACGGTGTGCTGCACACCCTTGTTGATGTTACGTGCTTCCCAAAAGTGAATCACTCTAGCAAGAACTTCATTCTTATTAAAACCTTTTCTTAGATCATCAAAAACCAAAGAAGAAGCAGAAGCCACCATTGCGTAAATATTTTTTTTTTGCTTTTCAATATCTCTCTCTTTCCCAAAGTAAATCTTGAAAACCTTTGAAACTCTAGACAATTATTTATAGTCACATAATACTTCATTTATTAGAAAGTTTCTTCTTTTATATATTAAGTGAATTTCCCTTTTAGATGTTTTAGTTTTTGTTATATATTTATGTTAATATGACATTTTTATATTCATGCTATATATTCATCTTTTTTTGTTAACTTAACTATTTTCTTTTTATTTTCCATTTTTCTATATCATTTACCATTTATTTAAATAAGTTGTCAAATTTTAATCTTTATTTTTTAGTTTATGTTATATATATAATATTAATTTCGTTTTTTAAAAAAATATTTTTGGAAACATAAACATTTTAAAAATAATAAATTAAAATTTTGATTTTTTTTTATATATTCATGCTAATATGACATTTTGTATTCATGCTATATATTCCTTTTTTTTGTTAACTTAACTATTTTTTTATTTCCATTTTTCAATATCAGTTACCATTTATTAAAGTAAGTTGTCAAATTTTAATATTTTTGTTATATATTCATGTTAATATGACATTTTTAACTTAATGTTATATATTCCTTTTTTTTGTTAACTTAACTATTTTCTTTTTATTTTCCATTTATATAGTATAGATTTTTTAAAGTAAGTTGTCAAATTTTAATATTTATTTTTCTTAGTTTATATTATATATATAATATTAATTTCGTTTTTTTTGGAAATATAAACATTTTAAAAATAATAAATTAAAAAAACTGAAAATGTTAATAATTTTTAGGTTAAGTTATATATATAATATTAATTTCGTTTTAATATTTATTAAAGTAAGTTGTCAAATTTTAATATTTATTTTTCTTAGTTTATGTTATATATATAATATTAATTTCGTTTTGGATTATTAAAGTAAGTTGTCAAATTTTAATATTTATTTTTCTTAGTTTATGTTATATATATAATATTAATTTCGTTTTAAATTTTTTTTGGAAATATTAACATTTTAAAAATTATAAATTAAAAAAAAACTGAAAATGTTAATATTTTTTAGGTTAAGTTATATATATATATATATAATATTACTTTCGTTTTAAAAAAGAATTTGGAAATATTAACATTTTAAAAATAATAAATTAAAAAAAAAAAACTGAAAATGTTAATATTTTTAGGTTAAGTTAT
Organism: Raphanus sativus; assembly: GCF_000801105.2. Classification (NCBI taxonomy): domain Eukaryota; kingdom Viridiplantae; phylum Streptophyta; class Magnoliopsida; order Brassicales; family Brassicaceae; genus Raphanus; species Raphanus sativus. The sequence goes on along the minus strand of NC_079514.1, from coordinate 22,530,576 downwards.
ATATATATATATATATATATAATATTACTTTCGTTTTAAAAAATAATTTGGAAATATTAACATTTTAAAATATTAAATTAAAAATCTGATTTGTCGTATTTTAATCGGTCGTTTAAAATCCTACGTGGACGCTTTTAATGGCTTATAGCCTCAACTTTTATATAGTATAGATTATTATTTGGATATTTTTAAGTTTCAATAGATCAGAATTCAACCCACTTAGATTTAGAAGGATCCGACTCAAAACTCACAAGAAAACTTATAATACTCCAACGGGATTTAATTTTAAAAATTTAAAAGTTAGATACCTTAGATATGATTCATATTTGAACGGTATCCGAATGACCATATTGCTAATTGTAGATTACTAAAATCCCCTAGTCTATATTTGAGAAGTGATTTGCCACATGTCTTCTCTACAATCGTTTTTACAAAAATATTGTGACGTGGCTATTAAGATTGATGACATGTCATATGGTTAAATATGACATGGACAATTACATTTAATGCTGATATATATTTTTGGAAATCTTTTTAGAATATGGCAATAACTCATATATTACATTTACTATTGATTTATATTTTTGGTAAACTTTGTAGAATATGTTAATAACTCATAAATCATCATTAAAATAAATATATTCAAAAATGACATTTTGAATTTCGAAATATTATATAATTTTACTTTTATAATAATAAATTTTTTATTATCTAAAATTTTCTAAATTTTCTGAATTAAAAAAAAATTTAAATCGTAATATCATTAGTTTCTTTTAGATATCTACAAATTATATAAATATTATTTAGTTTTAATATTTGATAACTATACAATTTTATATGATTTTTAGTAATTTTGTACAAGTTGATTTAATACATTTAACCAAATGAAATAAATAATTTTTTTAATCTAAGATTTTAACTTTATATATATCATATATATTATTAAATATAATTTAAAAAATATTTTCTATTAATTTATGCTTAATTAATGATATTTATATTAATTATTGGTCAAAATAAAATATATAATATTAATAAATTACAATTTAAAATATAAAATTTAACTTAAAAAAAAAACAATTTCCCGCCAAAACCGGAAAAACGCAATTTCCCGGTAAATTCGGAAAACGTAATTTCCGGCTAAAACCCGAAAAACGTAATTTCCCGCCAAAGCCGGAAAACGCAATTTTCCGCAAAAATTAGAAAAACAAAATTTTCGCCGGAAACGCAATTTCCCGTCAAAATCGGAAAAACACAATTTCCCGTCAAAACCGGAAAACGCAATTTCCCACCAAAACCGGAAAAACGCAATTTCCCGCCAAAACCGGAAAACGCAATTTCTCGTCTAAACCGGCAAATGCAATTTCCCGCCAAAACCGGAAAAACACAATTTCCCGCCAAAACCGGAAAATGCAATTTCCCGCCAAAATCGGAAAAACGCAATTTCCCGTCAAAACCGGAAAAACGCAATTTCCCGCCAAAAACCGGAAAAACGCAACTTCACGCCAAAACCGGAAAACACAATTTCCCGTCAAAATCGGCAAAACGCAATTTTCCTGTCAAAACCGAAAAACGTAATTTCCCGCCAAAACCGGAAAAACGCAATTTCCCGCGAAGACCCAAAAATGCAATTTCCCGCCAAAACCGGAAAACCTAATTTTTTGCCAAAATCGAAAAACGTAATTTTCTGCCGAAACCTGAAAAACGCAATTTTCCGCAAAAACCGGAAAAATAAAATTTTAATTTGATTAACTTGGTCTTAAACTTAACTTATGTCTCAATTCGATCTATTTGGTCTTAACTTAAAAATGGTTCATTATAAAGATGTTGGGTTCATGGGTCAACCATTAATCCATCTAATCCATTTAATTTAATGGGTCATGGATCAACTCAACTCATTTAATAAATAGGTTGGGTTGACCCATAACCCATTAATTGTTAATCCATTTGGGTTATGGGTTGGGTTGACCCATTTGACTCATTTTGACACCCCTAACTACACATGGTGCATGAAAACACTTAGATTAATAATTGTGACATGACTACTAAAATTGTTAGCATGTCTTATAGATTAATATGACATGGACAATTATATTTAATGTTAATTTATATTTTTGGTAAACTTTTTAAAATATGGTAATAACTCATATATTATATTTATTGTCGATTTATATTTTGGACTTTTTTAAAATATGGTAATAATTCATAAATCATCATTAAAATAAAGATATTTAATTATGGCATTTCAAATTTCGAATTATCATTTAAATTAAAAATATTTCAAATATACATATTTTTATAAAATTATAAAAATTAAATCATAAAATCAAATTAAATCGTAAAATCATTAGTTTCTTAAATTTTTTTTTGACAACCATTAGTTTCTTATATATATCTACAGATTTTATAAATATTGTTTAATTTTAATTTTTGACAATTATGCAATTTTACATATTTATTTAATATATTTAATTAAAATAAATAGATAGAAAAATATACCTAAGATTATAATTTTAAATATATACATGCACATTCTTAAATATAATTCAAAATAAACAAAATTGTTATTATCTTAATTTTAATGTTCAGTTAAATCAAATTTATATTAAAATATTAATAAGAAAAAAGAAAATTTATAATATTAATAAAAAATTAAATATAATTTATATTTATCTATTAAAAATATATTAAAATTCTTTTACTGCACATGGTGCAGAAAAACACCTAGTTACCAAATAATTAAAAGGAGTAAAACTACTATTTTAGTGGTATTGAGACTGTAATGCCCCAACCCCACGGCTAATGGATCACCCACGCCTGCTCTTTCGGCCCGTGGGTCCCATCCCATCCAACGGTCATGCGTTAATTTTTCAAGGCTCCAAATTATTGTTTACTGACCCTGCAATCACCACCCGACCTTTCCCCGTGCTTTGGCCTCACTCGTACGGTATCGCGAATCACTTCCCGATAAGTCACCCATCATTTCACTACTCCAGCCCAAACATGCTTAACCATGGAATTCTAAACGGATGTGTGACGGAAAGGGTAAGTCAACTTTGGTGACATAGGTAGCCAAATCAATTCTCTTAAGCTTTTCAACATATCACAACTCCCAAGACGTCTAAAGACGTCTCCCAGGTCAGAACTGAGACGGCTAACCAGCTCTAATACCACTTGTAACGCCACGATCCGTCCACGGCTAATGGGCCACCCACGCCCACTCTCTCGGCCCGTGGGCCCCATCCCATCCGACGGTCGTGTGTTAATTTTTCAAAGCTCCAAATCATTGTTTATTGACCCTGCAATCACCACCTGACATAGGTAGCCAAATCAATTCTCTTAAGCGTTTCAACATATCACAACTCGGGATGTTATAATTCACCCCTCTCAAAGAACGCAACGTCTTCGTTCCGCCCCATGACATGTCTCAAGACGTCTCCCAGGTCAGAACTGAGACGGCTAACCAGCTCTAATACCACTTGTAACGCCACGACCCGTCCACGGCTAATGGGCCACCCACGCCCACTCTCTCGGCCCGTGGGCCCCATCCCATCCGACGGTCGTGTGTTAATTTTTCAAAGCTCCAAATCATTGTTTATTGACCCTGCAACACCACCTGACATTTTCCCGTGCTGTGGCCTCACTCGCACGGTATCGCGAATCACTTCCCGATAGTTCACCCATCATTTCACTACTCCAGCCCAAGCACGTTTAACCATGGAGTTCTAAACGAATGTGTGACGGAAAAGATAACTCAACTTTGGTGACATAGGTAGTCAAATCAATTCTCTAAAGCTTTTCAACATATCACAACTCGGGATGTTACAGAGACATTCTAATTTAAACGTCATGTATGTTTATTTTTACATATTTATAAATAAGTATTGATTTTATATAAATAGTAGTATATATTTGTATTATTTAAATTTATTAAATAATTTTTTATTATGAAATTTCTAAACATAATAATTTATAGTTTGTATTGAGTAATTTATTTTCTTTTGAATTGTCAACAGTTTCATCTAGATTTTTAAACTATGACCAAACAAATATTTTTTTTTTTAGTTTTTTATGGACCAAAATTTTAATGTATGATAAAATTCTTATATATACTAATTAAAATTTGGTGCTATATATTTTATATTCTTTAACATTTATCATATTCGATTTACATTTGGATATTATTTATATGAAATATAAATAAAATAATATATTTACATACTAATTTCTATTTACTTATATATTATGTAGATAACTATATTATGTGGTTTAAATTTTTAGATATTACTAATAAATAATGAAAAATATAACTTCATAGATTTCAAACAACACTGTATATATATATATTCTAAATTTATAAACTAAATACCTAAATTTATTAAATAAATTCCTTAATTTATTAAATATATACCTAAATTCATTACTAATAAATAATAAAAATATGAGTATGTAATTTTGTGTCAATATTGTATTTTTCTCTATGCATGCAGAATAATTATTATTACTGCATATGTCTAACTACAAATAATTACGATATATTTCCATAGAATTCAAATTATCATCATCATCATGATTGTACTAAAACAGCAATAACAACGTAAATAACCATTACTCATTCTTTAGGTTTTCCGTTATATATAACATTTTACTTTGTTACACTGGATTTAAATAAAGAGCTTACGGATGTACAATATTTTACAATCAAAATTAGGAATATTTTTAATTACAGCATAAAGTATAGGAAGTAGTAGTTTTGAAAATATGGTAAATTCGTTGGTTAGCTAGAGTATTGAAAATATGGTAAATTCGTTGGTTAGCTAGAGTATCGGAAGTAGTAGTTTTGATTTTAACTAAATAAGGAAAATACAATACCTAACATTAGATTTATCGATTGATTCGGTGGCAGTGGATTGTAAATATTGTGAAAGTTTAAGGGTTAATATTAATTTGTACTTTTTTAAATAAACTAGATTTAACTATAAACATGATTTTGATCTACACGTTCGGGGCGGATATTTTTTCATGTTTATAATATTTTTATATTTGCATTTGCATATTTTTCTCATTTAATTCTCTTTTTTCTATTAATTGTTTATTATTTAATTATTTAGACGAATTCATACGCTAGATAATAAACTACTAAATAATATAGAAATATGCAATATGAGATACCTAGACGATATGTCAAAATTAAAAAAATTATTATGTCTACCACACGATGATTATGTTAAATATATGGAAGTATTTATACAAAAAACTACAATCTCTTATTAATAAAACATTACCTAAATTATTTAAAGAAAATATAGTTAAAGAAATAGTATATGATTCTTTTAGAGGAATGATACGAGCACTAAGAGAATATGTAAGAACCCTATGTATTCAAAGCCAATAAATCAAAAGAGTAAAGATAACATTTGAATTCAACTGCGAAAACTACGAAGATATACCCTAAAAATTTGGTTGCGAAAAGCAAAGAAAACACAAAAAACGTAAAAATAAGAAATATTACAAACATGAAAATAAAAAGTTTAGATTCAAAATAAATACTTTAGACCAAGAATGAGAAAATGGTATAAAAGAGAAAAAGAAAGAAATATTATAAAGTAAAAGAAAAGAAAGCAATGGATATCGAAAAATATTGTCCACAAGGCAAGAAAAATTGTAAATATTGGTTATGCCATGAAATAGGCTACTACGCGAATGAATGTACAAATAAAAAATCCTATAAAAAAGAAGTAAAATATCTTAATCAAATCAATTCAATTGGACTAGTACCAATATAATCATCATATTGTTATGAAATACTATCTTCCTCAAAATCTGAAAGTGAATATAGTAGTTCGAATGAATCCGAATAGCACATTCATTCATATACAAATAATCAAAACTTTAGCATATATTGATACTGGTGCTAAATTACATATTTTACAAGAAAATACTATAGATAAAGAATTGTGGAAATTTTTTAAAAACCATTAACTATAAGAGTGGGTGATAAAATCAATATAAAATTGATTATGGAGCCTTTATAATTCAGATAAAAATAGCAGAAAAATATTTATAATACCAAGTGTTTATAAACACGATACATGAGTACCTTTTATAATCGGAAATAATTCTTAAAATTATATAGACCTTTCTGTCAGTATCTAAAACACATATCATTAACATGCCCGAAAATAGGAAAACAAAAGAAAAAAGTAGTAAATATACCCATATATAACACTAAAAAGGAAAAATTAAAAATCCAACTAGTAAATAAAATAGAATCAATGATAAACTATGAAAAAGTATGAAAAAACTAGAAGAAGTATGTAGTGAAGATCCATTGGATATTAAGAACACTAACAATATGCTAAAAGAAATTAAATTAAAAGACCCTAACAAAAAAATAAGAGTCAATTATAAAATGACTTATACCGAACAAGATGTAAAAGAGTCTCAAGAAAAAACCAACGTATTATTAAAACGATTAATTAGAGAAAGTTTTAGTCAACATTCTTCAACTGATTTCTACGTTAATAATCATAACAACAGAAAAGAGGTAAAAGAAGAATGGTGATAGACTACCGAAAAATAAATGAAGCGACAATAGGTAATGCCTAAAACCTACCTAGAAAAGAATACTTATAATTACCAAATTAAGAGGAGCTAAGTATTTCTCTGCACTTGATGCAAAGTTGGCAAATCCGGCTCCATGAGAATACTAAACCATTAACTACTTTTACATGCCAACCTCAAAAACACTTTGAGTGGAATGTATTACCGTTTGGGTTAAAACAAACCCAATGAATATTTCAACAATTTATGAATAACAATTTAACCGGATATGAAGAATTCAGCTCAGTATATATAGATGATATAATCATATTTACAAAATATAATGAAAAAGATCATCTCGAAAAACTATGTAAAATACTTGAAAGATGTAAAGAAAAAGGTTTAGTAGTAAGCCAAAAGAAAGCCCAAACACTTAAAAAAAATTCTTAGGATTAGAAATAAATAGTGACGGAACAATTGTCGCACAAAAACACATACTTGAAAAAAAAATCAATTTCCTAACCATCTACAGGATAGAAAGCAAATACAACGCTTTCTTGGAAATCTAAATTATTTAGCTGATCAAGGATTTTTTAAAAATCTTGCAAAACAAAGAAAATCTTTACAACAAAAAATATCCGAAACAATTCCTTGGAAATGACCTGAAGAAGATCGCGAGGTTGTTTAAAACTAAAGAGATGTGTAATAAATTACCTGAATTATACAATCCAAGTGATGATGATATACTCATTGTCTCTACTGATGCATGCATAACACATTGGAGCGCCATTTTAATAGTGTTATATGGCAAAAAGTCAGAAGAAATTGAAAAAATAAAAGAATTAATAACTCAAAAACTTCCCTAAAACAAGAGAAACTAGTAAAATATAATAGTCGCACTTTCACTAATTCCCGACAAAAATACCCGATACATGAATTAGAAACCTTAGCAGCTATAAAAACATTTAAGAAATAGCTGATTGATTTAAGATCAATCAAGTTTTATCTAAGAAATGATTCAAAATACTTGATCGGATTTCAAAACTATAACATAAAGGCAAACTATAATCAAGGAAGACTAATAAGATGGCAGATGCAAATATCACAATACTCATATGTACCAGTATACATAAAAGGAGAATTAAATTAATTGCTGATTCACTAACAAGAGAATTCAGAAATGAAAACCCAAAATAAAAAATTATATTTATCAATAGAAGAATTGATAAACTATCATTAATAATTACCTATCAATGATAAATTTACCAATTACTATTTGATACTCTTGATATAGAGACTATATCATATAAAATAATCAGCCATAAGACACACAAATAATTCTAGTTTCAGGAACGCAGCAATAAAAACTTTGGAGAATCAACTCAAGCAGAATAAGGAAAACCTAAAGAAGGTCCAAGACGAAATAAATTAAATTGAATCAGTAATCCAAAACCTAAAACCAAAAAATCAAACCCAAAACACTGAAAATATAGTCTTACCAGAAAGTCCACCTAAAATCCCCATAAATTCTATGTCATTGACAACGGATCAATGAAGGGAGTATATGACGAATGGCATAAAGCAGCCTAATTTATAACAGGAAAAAACATTATTCATCAGAGCTATCCAACAATCGACGAAGCCAAGCGAGCCCTCGATGAATCAAGCAAAAATAAAAATCAATTTAAAATTAATTCAAAGATCGCCTAATTCTTGGCGAGGAAGGAAGTATGCAACCAACAATTAAAATGACACCCATCAGAAAGTGATTCAACGTTACTACTCACCAGAGCAACTGAAGAAAAATCAATTAAAGAAGAAACAAGCCCATTTGTTTTCAGAATATGGGACAATACTTTCATCAAATGCCCAAGATATCATCATCTAATGTGTGAGCTACTTAGAAAAACACAGTTCGAAGTTAAACTTGGAGAACCACACACATGCACAATCTGCGGAACCAAAGACGAAGGACCAGAGGATGAAGTGATTGAAGAGGAAGACATGACTGAGGAAACAATAATTGAAGAATCAATCAAAAAAATGTAGACATCCGACAAGAATCACGTGAAAAAAAATGTAGACCTAATATATCTACCTACATAAATAAAGTGGAAAATAAGATTCCACACGCTATCTTTGTAAGAGTGGACAACAAATGAGCCATGCGTCTACCTTTATTATGTAAAATAGTCATGTCCTTATCTCATATGTAGTATAAATAGGTGTGTAAACCTCGCTTGTAAGGGTGTGAAGTGAAATAAAAAAAATTGAACAAGTTTCGATTTAAAGAGTTGAGAAAACTTTTCTCTGAAAAGCTCTAACTGTTGAAGGTTTAAATCTTCTGAATAGCAGTTTACACTAGACAAAACTCATAAAAATAAATTAAAAACACCCGAGAATAAAAGAAGTTCAATCAAATTCAGGCGACCATTACAACCAACAAAATTCAACTATAGCTCATTTCAGGTATGTCCGATAAAGAAGAAACTCAGAACATAGTACAAAATAACTTATTAGATTACATTAGTAGTATGGAACGAATAATTTCTTTGAAAAAGATATACTAATCCAAGGATCAAAAATTAAAAACCTTGAAAAAGAAGCAAAAATAACATTAAAATGATGAAGATGTACATAGAAATAGATGATCAGAAAGATTAACAAAAAATATTATACTTTGAAAATTCATACAAGAATTTCCCTTACCAATTGAATCGACCCACGGTGAATTCACATTACTAGTAATTTCCTCTGAAGCCATAAATGAAAAGGTAAGTAAAATGAAATTGAGTCATCTAGAAAAAAATATCGTATATACACATAGGAACAATTCAAATAATAGTAAGATAAACATTTAAAAAATATCGATTCCCCAATCAGATTAGTAGTAACTGACAACAGAATTCAAGATGAAAACGATAAAATAATCGGAATAGTAGATAGAAATTCAAAACACTCAGTTGTTAAATTTAACGTGGTCTGTCAATATAGCATCCCATTAATAACAAAAAACCTTAACAATTTGATCGGAATTATCTACGATTTCCAAAGACATGATCTTATGGAAGATGGAGATCATCCGCTATCAATTACATATACTGTTGGATATGCTTTATCCTCATCTGCACATAATATTGAATTTGCAAAAATGAATGATATATATCTTGAAAACTTGTTTAAAGAAACCACCAATGTTAAGTTTATACCAAATAAAAATATAAGCGATCAAATAAATAGAACATATACTCCACAGTTAAATTCTTGGAACCTAGCTTTAGTGGATCAAGAATAGTTAGAAACAGAACCTACAAAAAAAGAAGAAAATCAGTTAATAGTTCATATGAGTTACAACAAATTAATCATAAACTAAATAAATTAGATCAAATTATAACAACGCTAGATAATAAACTATGAAAAGTAGAGTAAAATATGCAATATTAGTCATTGTCTGATGAGTTTAATGATTCTATTGGTACTAGTCCAATTGAATTGATTTGATTAAGATATTTTACTTTTTTAATAGGATTTTTTATTTGACATTCATTCGCATAGAGGCCTATTTCATGGCATAACCAACATTTACAATTTTTCTTGCCTTGTGGGCAATATTTTTCGTTATCCATTGCTTTCTTTTCTTTTTCTCTATAATATTTCTTTCCTTTTTTTCTTTTATACAATTTTCTCTTTCTTGGTCTAAAGTATTTATTCTTGAATCTAAACCTTCATAGTTCTCGCAGTTGAATTCAAATGTTCTCTTACTCTTTTGATTTTTTGGCTTTGAATACATAGGGTTCTTATGTATTCTCTTAGTATTCGTATGTTATGTATGTTAAATGGGGATGGTAGTTTTTGTATTAATACTTCCATGTATTTAACATAATCATCATGTGGTAGTTCATAATAATTCTTTTCGTATTGACATATAAATTCGTCTAGGTATCTCATATTGCATATTTCTATATTATTTAATATATGTCTCACTTTCGCTATTTTGTTCTATGTCTTCATTAGTTTGTTCTTTCCCAGTAGGTTTATTCCGCCTAAGAACTGTGTATTTAATTTTTCAACCACAGTGACAAGAATTTTTTGATGGTCTCTAAACTTTTGTAGTTGAAATTTATTAGCATCTTTCATCCCGGCAAGGTATGTGAATACAATTCCGGTTGTGTTATATATTAAGAGATTTAAATAATTTTCGGCGTTCATTTTTTGAATTGTTTCGTTTAATTGTAGCTGCATTTCTTGTTCAGAGACCCAACTGCGTAATCTGATTTTACTGATTTTGGTTTAAATTGTTGATACTTTTTCGATTTTTCCTGTTTCGGGTCTAAAATATCCTCTTTCATTTTTGTAATTGTTGTCAAATTTTATGGTTGATTTTTGATCAATAAGTTCTTGTTTACTTGTTCCTTCTACAGGATTTTAGAAAGGAACAAATGGTTCCTCCTCTGATGAAGAAGAGTGATCAATTATTATTTCATTTTATTCAAGTTGTTGAGGATTGTCTATTAGAGTAATATTTTTTTAGCATCTTTCTTAATTCTTCCATATGTTTGTCCATTTTCCTTAATATCGCCCCCCCCCCCCTTTTTCTCATTTGAAATATTTTTTAGCATCTAAACACGGTCGTGCTTCCATACTCCGACTCAAGAATAGGTCGTTCCGAGATTGATTCCGATGGCCGGACCTTCTCATTTACCAAACATTCTATCAGAGAAGCTAACAGAGAAAAGCTTTTAGCAAATTATAAAGATGTAAGATGTATGCTCTGAAGTAGTAGCTGACGTAATTGTTGAAGCAGACATTGTGTTGAGTGGTGAAGACCATGTGGAGTCAAATGCTGAGCTGGAGTCGTGTAGACTTGGAGAGCAAGGGCGTATTTTAGAGATATGGAAAGGGGAATAAACTTGAGGATAAATTTTATGACTTAAAAGAAGAGGAATAAGTGCATTCTAAGAAAAGGAAAGTTGCACTTATTGTTATGGAAGATGTTTATACTCATGTTGCCTTGGAGACTAGGATTTCAGGAACGTGTAGAATAATATAAAATAGCTATGGAGCCGTCTGTATCAAGATAGAGACACAAAGGCTGATTTTATAGAGAGTGAAAAGCTCTTGAAAGTTGTATGGGTCGTGCCGAAGCAGTTGCTGAAGTATTTGACGAAAGAGAGACATAAGCGTTGTAGCTTAGGAATCTTTCAGTAGTGTTTGTTTGGGTGTTAAAATTAGACGTGTAAAATCTGAATTAAGCAGATGTTGTAATAGATTGTTTAAAAGAGATTCTAATAAAGCATAAGTGTTTCCTTGTAGTGTTTTGTCTCTCGGTTTACTTTCTACAATACTATTGTGGTGTCTCCTTTTGCACTAGCAATTGGTATCAGAGCGGGTCACCTAAGTCACTGGTGAAGATCCCGAAGGCAAGAGGAAACAAGGGAAGACAGAGTACAGCAGGAAGCAGTAGGAAGCGTGGTGGCTGAGTTTATGCTTGATCCTCAACAATATGGCATTGTAAAGTGAAGATGAAGACAAGCTTACAAAGTATTGATATGGAGGTTTTGGCATCAGTGGAAGATGGCTATGAAGTTCCCAAAACGGTAGATAAAGATGGTTTTGTGGTCAACGAACAATTGGCTAAATGGAAAAAAGCGTGAGAAGGAGATGTCAAGGAATAATTTTGTGTAACCGACCTGTCGCCATATGATGTCTCGAACGTTATTTTGAGTTTGATTTGGACAATTAGTGTTGACTTCGAAATTGCGGACAAAATTATTCCAAAACTCATCGTAAAAATTCTTCGCTAAAAATTATACGAAAGTTACTTGTTTGAAAAAAACTTTTCCGAGGACTTTCAGGCGTTGATTCTGTTGTGACCGATTTTGACCCCAACAATGATTGGTTCGACTGTGGCTATAAAATTTTACAGCTAAAATTTTACAATCAACTTATCTATAGCTAAAATTTTACAAAACTCATCGCTGTAAGTTATACGCCATAGATATGTTAAAATAAAAATGTGAAATATGTGATGTTTATATAAAATACTTTTTTATCAATTAAAGTAGTTTATAATAATATTTTTTAAAACAATCACAGTTTACTGTTACTTATAATATGATATGTAAGTAATATTTATGTTATTTAAAATATATTTTTTTTTAAAAGTACCCAAATTAATTGAAAAGATTTATTGTTGTTTTATTATAATTATCTAATTTATTTGATATTAAATATAGTTTTTCTTCTTACAGCTTTTACAGCCTATAAAAAGGATGTAGATCACTCAGTAAGAAGTTGGGCAGATAGAGGATTTCATGAGAGTTTTGCAGTAGATACATCCAGATCTTCCCACAGTGGAAACCACATTGAAGAATTTGATGAAGATTATTGGGAAGAAAGAGCTTGGGAAAACTACATGGAGAATGATAGATTTGCAAATCGTGATCCCAAATCGATCGACATCCACCGTCCACCATCGATCGATTATCTACTTCACCCAGCAAAACGACATCGTCCATCGATCGACATCGCCAGCATCACATCGATCGATATTGACCCAGACGAATTAAAGGACAAAATCGGAATTTCACCAATTAGGACAACAGATGGGTATATAAAGTTGTCAACACCAGCCACGAAATTTCAAACTTCAACAACTCATACCCAGCAGCTTCCAGCAACTAGCAACATAACCATGGAGGACTGCAACATCAAGAACAATTGATCCAATCCTGCAGCTAGACGATTTCATCATCGATCGCCACCACCACTGCACCATCGATCGATCCCTTTACCAGAGCTCAATCTCGATTTTATGATTCATATGATATCAGGAATGTTTCACTAACACCTGATGAATTTGGTATTTTCAGGGACATAGATGGCTTTGCAAGAGCAATGGATGGAAGAGTTCTGCACATATCCAGAGAAGACGTAGCAGACATCCTTCAAGTTGCCAATGGACCAGACAACATGTTCACACAGCAACGTGGCTATCCAGACATCCAAGCTCACGTTCAAGACAACCACCACGTCACCATGAGGGAGGATACAGTTCCTCAAAGTTTCTGTCAACCTAGGAGTTCACCATCGATCGATATCGTTTCATCACCATCGATCGACGGCGAGTTACCCAGATCGATCGACAGAGCAAGAGTCAGATCGACCGTCAGACGTATGGAGTTTGGACGACGTGCCTTTGATTCCAACGGATCCAGAAGATTCAAATGGGAAGAGAAGGACGAATTTGGTGTCCACAAATATGAGTTTGGACATGCTGGGGGAGTTGATGGTGAAATCATCCCTGTCACCAAGGAGCACATAAGAAGAATCCTGGAGAGAGCATCTCTTTTTCATAAGGGTTGCTTACGCCTTCCAGAACATACACGCCCTTACCATGCATACAGACCACCACCAGTACTCTACAGCAGAGAGGAGATAAATGATATGGTGACTGATGTATGGAGAGCTCAGACACACCTTGAGGCAGAATTTCGCACATTGGTGGAAGATACTTTCCAGCCTTTGGATAGCAGCTATGAAGCTCTCCAAAGTGATATGACAGTGCTAAGAATGGAGATTGAGAGCATTAGAACCATGCTTGAGAAGGAAGCCACGCCACCAGTATCAATCGACACAGAACCTACACCATCGATCGACATCGGCAAGACTACATCCAAGGACCAACCAGAATGTTCATCACCTAAAAGAGATGAATGGGAGATTGCTTACATCAATACACGGATTGGAGACGTCTACAGCCCCCTCAACAACAATGTCGAATGGTTAAGCAATAGGATTGATCTTCTACAGAAAGAGTTGGTAACAATTCGCGAGAAAGGTCAGACTCAGAATGCTAATGTTCCGTCGATCGACACAAACTCTTCACCATCGATCAACACAAGGTTTGCAGCTATGGAGGATAGGATGACATCATACGAGGAAAGGCACAATCACTACAGTTCACCTATCATGTGATACCTGGATACACTGTCACAACAGTTGAACAAGTTGCAACAAGACATTGGCATAGTTCAAGATCATCTTGGTCTTCGTGAAAGAAACGCGACATCGATAGACAGGCTCAAACCTATGTCTATCGACATCGAGCAACCACCAGCGCAGACAGCATGCACAACAGCAGAAGTTGATCAGATCAAACATGAGCTATACGAAGCTATGAATGCTATGGAGGAGAGACTCAACGGAAGAAGTGATGACATTGACGACACCCTCAACGAAAGAGTGAACAGCCTATGCAGAGCTACTCGTCAACTGAAGAACTAGATACGTGATATGCAGTACCAAGGACAGCTTTCAGAATCGATCGACACAGATACCACTAGATCGACCGACAGAACTCACAGCGAAACGACCGACGCACATGTTGTAGCATCGATCGACACCGAGTCCTTGGCAGACCGAGATCAGCAGACTCATGACCAGCATGACACTACACAACATGAAGAACTGTCCGAGCATTCAACAATTGATTTCTATCAACATCAGTTCGACATGGAAGATTTAGACAGAAGGCTACAAGTCATCAAAGCAGATTTAGCAAATATGCATCAAAGATGGACTAGACCAGATGATGCCACAAGAAGTTTCACTGCTACTGTGTCCAAAGATCAAGGAGACGTTTGCCAACCAGCAAACAACTGTTCCTACTACAACTGAGTCACACACCCACCAAAGTCAAGCTAAATGACTATAACAAAGCGCTGAGTGTGAGGCAACCCACTATTAGGTTTTCTTTTATTTTGTTTTAAGTTATTTTTACATTTTTACTTTTATTTTTTGCATTTATTTTTGCAGTTTTTAAAGATCCAAGTAGAATGATGATTCCGTCGACCGACACATTCCATTCACATCGCTCGACACCACACGACCATTACTAACGATCGACGTATAGCTTTACGTATCGATCGACACCATATCGGTCATGTTTAGTCGTTCTATCTTGTTACATTCAGTTCTTATGATTTATTTATTCACTCCGACTGTGTTACACTGGGACAATGTAATTTAAGTCTGGAGGGGAGTTTACTAATATGTGTTTTTATTTTGGTTTTTATTTAAAATGTTTTCAAAATTATTTTTAACATAAGTACTAAAAAGAGACATTGATATAGATTTATACTTGATTATCTAACCACTCTTTAGCACCATTCTAGATTTACTGATTGCAGATAGTACTAAAGATGCTAAAGTGGATCAACCTGTCACTTATATACACTAGCTGAGATTGGAATCCTTTTACAAGTCTGGAAGGTAAAAAGTCTGTGTGTTTCTGGTTCCCTTCCTTCTCTCTCTTCGACATCTCAAAGATCTAAGTTTAATGTTATAGAAGATTGAAATGATTTCTTGAGCGGCAGAGGGGTAGGAGTGTCTCCCGCGACCCCAGTATTCTAAATCTCAGGGATGATCACACATTGTGGAAACGAGGGGAGATGAGATGACTAGATGACCTTTGTGGCATCGAAACCTGTTGAAATTGAAACTAATAAGAGATTCAGAGAAGAGAGATGAGGGGAGAAAGGGATCAGAGAAGACTACCTGTGTGTTCAGATACTTGTTTGAGTTGAATCCATGTGTCCTTTGATCGATACTCCCAAGGTAAAGCCTGCACTTTTATTTTATGTTAAGAAAGGAGTTTATTAGAGGGGAATGTCAGATAAGATTTGCTAAGTTGTGGACTAGATGAATTTGGTTGCTAAGCTAGGATAAGGCATAATGAACTTCTGTGATTAGGATGTTTAGATATGAATTGCAAACCCATAGAGTGATGACTTCAATATTTTGAATTTTTGAGTCCCTACTGCTTTCAAACCTTTTCCAAAGACTACTGGTTTTTGCTTGAGGACAAGCAAATGAGTAAATCTGGGGGAGTTGATATACCATGGATTTCACCCATTTCCTACCATGGTATAGTAGTATTTTATTATATAACTAATGTGTTTTCTAGCCCGTTAGGTATATTTTCAGGTTCAGGAGCGTTTCGCGATAAAGTGATGTTTTTGGAGCATTTTGGAGTACAAGAGATAATACACCCGAGTTGACCATTTAAGACCAAGTCGGAAGTCAACATTGTGATGAGAATCGATCGATACTCATCCAGAGTTGTCGATCGATGTAGCTGAGAAGATCCGCGTACTAGAAGATTATAATCGATCGATACACATCTAGTGTTGTCGATTGATATCAAGGACGAAATGGTTTAGCCGACTACTTCACCAAGACTTCACCAAATTGCGAGATTGCCCCTGACGAGTTTTTAACCTAATGGAAATGCTTAAATATTCCTGCTATGTGTTTTTGACGGCAGGCAAGCTTTGACAAGTCTAAGAAACAAGTCTTGAGAAGCAAAGCAGAGAGTGTGAGAGAAAGACTAGGGTTTTATATGTTTTGAGAGATTGGAGAGATCATTGAGAGATTTGTGATTGAACTCCATTTGTTTTCTATTCCCTATCTATGCAATTCTTTTATCTATCTTATATTATGAATTGCTTAGCTATGTCTGAGTAGTCTACTTGTTAGATCTAGGGTTTAAATAGGTTTGTGGGATTAGCCCCAAACTATAATTGCTAAGTTCTGATATTCATCAAATAGATTGCACCCTAAGCTTGTTCTAGAGTAGCTAACTAGAGCATAGATCACTATGATCTTTGATATCTTGAATTATTTGTTTGAACTAGTTGTCTCCTTGGAGAAGAGGTAACCGCCCTCCTTGAGACCTAGTGTTCATTATCGGCTTGCGCATAGGCATATCTAGAAGCCGTCGATCGATATCCCGACAGGTGAATCGATCGGCGCTGCGAAAGGTGTATCGCTCGATATCTCTAAAGGATATCGATCGACTCTTTTTCTGGTAAACAGACGACAGTTGAGGCCATGATCTAGATTATTTAACCAGTGAGACATCACTGAGAGTTAAGCGGCTGAGTTCTATAGTATCATGCAAGCAACTTGTTAGGCATTTGTAGATATTATAATCTCCATTCCTGAATAAAAGCCCCAAGTCTATCACTCTTTATCATCAAACAACCATCATATTGTTAGTTAGAGCAACTACCTTGCTCATTTTTGTGGGAACCAAAATTCGCACTGTCGATTTTTATTAAGTAAATCGGAGGAAAGCTAAGTAAACCTAACTTTCCCTGAAGGTCCGGATTCTCTGCGACAACCAACGACAAGTGATCAAATAAATGCGGAAAGGTTTTATTAAGATTTGAGACTGGACCTTAAGGAAGGCTGCCTACGTACCCCTTTCGAGGATCAAGTCGGACGTAGTTCAGTTGGAGTTGTTTGAACAAGAGATCGAACTGCCTGGCGGAGTTCGTCTAGTACGAGCGTTAGTCATAGAAACGGGCATGTCGAGAATAATGCCTAGGGTTTCTATGTGCGGAACTCTAACTACAACAAGGGTTTTGTTAAGAGTTGGGACTGGACCTTGAGAAAGGCTGCCTACGTACCCCTTTCGAGGATCAAGTCGGACGTAGTTCAGTTAGAAAGATTTGAACAAGAGATCGAACTGCCTCGGCGGAGTTCGTCTAGTATGAGCGTTGGACATTGAAACAGGCATGTCGAGATTAATGCCTAGGGTTTCTATGTGCGGAACTCTAAGTAAAGCTTAAACGTTGGATCTTTCCGAGAGGAGTAGAGATATGCTAACGTGACGGAAGTAGGACAGGGGCGGCCGGACGTTCTAGGTCCTGCCTTGCTAGTCTGGCCACCTAAGTCCTACATTCTCTAAGCTAGCAGGAATTCTCTAAGTCTAAATCTCGGATCTGCCCTAATTTTCGGATTTGCTCTCTCTCTTAATGATTTTTTGCTCTCTTCTTCTTCCTCTCCCAAAGCTCCTTTATATACTCCTTCTTATGACGGTCTATTCTCTTTCTGGGCCGCAAGACGGGCTTCTTTCCATTTTCGTCGGCCTCCACGTTTATTGGGAAACTTAACATTTATCTTCGGGAACTTGACATTTATCCTTCCGTCGATTTAGCATTCATCTTGTTATGTAAAGATAAACGTAAATCGTCGTATCTATCTCAGATAATCGTAGACAGACTGTCCGATCGCGTTTGGTCCCTTTCGGGCCGTCTCTAGGACTTCTGTTGTTTTCTACGATTTCTTTGGAAGTTCTTCGTTCGTTCGTAGAGTTGAGACGAGTGGTGTCTTAAGATGACCATCGCTGTTTCGTACGAAGAATCTAAGATCTTCCTTCCCGTCGATATCTTACGAGTTTCCGAATGTTTTCGACGGTCTTAGATTGGAGTAAGAACCGGAGTTTCGTACGCGGAATCTCGATGATTCGTCCTGCGAGGACTTGGGATAGACTCGAAGTACAGACTTCTGATTGCCGGGGACTGGGATTCGTGTACCGAAGATTGTTGTCCGAAGACCCGAGCCAGAACGGGGCTAGCCGCCCGGCGGCCACGGCCAGCACGGGCGCTAGCTGCCGGCGGCCACGGCCAGCACGGGGCTAGCCGCCCGGCGGCCACGGCCAGCACGGGCGCTAGCCGCCGGCGGCCACGGCCAGCACGGGGCTAGCCGCCCGGCGGCCACGGCCAGCACGGGGCTAGCCGCCCGGCGGCCACGGCCAGCACGGGCGCTAGCCGCCGGCGGCCACGGCCAGCACGGGGCTAGCCGCCCGGCGGCCACGGCCAGCACATGTGCTAGCCGCCGGCGGCCACGGCCAGCACGGGGGCTAGCCGCCCGGCGGACAGGACCAGCACGTGCGTCTCGACGAGGACTTCGATTCGATGTCTTGATCGTTTTTCTGAGTCCTCACGGTTTGAGAGAACGGGCTCTTCGAAGTTTTCCGGCGGCCAGGACCAGCACTGGCGCTAGCCGCCCGGCGGTCAGGACCAGCACGGGCGCTAGCCGCCGCCGGCCAGGACCAGCACGTGCGTCTCGACGAGGGCTTCGATTTGATATCTTGATCGTTCTCTGGGTCCTCACGGTTTGAGAGAACGGGCTCTTTGAAGTTTAAAGGCGGATTCCTTGTCGTTCGGCCTGTCCAAACTTAGATTACTTCTCGTTTCTTCCGTATACTTTCGTATGGTCATGTCATATCAGCTACGGACCTAATGTCTCTCGGTTCTTCTTGATTGTATCATCGAAGTTTAACGACCAAATCTGAGTTGGTTTTCTCGTAAAGTTTATCGTGTAAAACAAGAACAATCGACTTTAACATAGGTTTTTTTTAAGCTGTACGACTTGCTTTGCTTTTGACGCTTGTTTTATGGAAAGTCCGCGCACAATAAATATTTTTAGCCGTTGATTTCGAGATAACCGTTTTTGACCCCAACAATTTTAGGAATTGTCATTTGCATTTCATCATTAAAACCAACTTCACCTAGGATTGATTAATTGATTAGATTTAATTGGTTCCCTAACTCGTCGTGATTCGATCCCTAAGTACTACAGCTGAACCTCTTATTTGAGAGAGTAAGCTCTATAGGGTAATTTGAGCAGTATCAATAAGTGTGTGTGTTTGTGTGTGTTATACCATGTAGTAATTGTAGATTGTTTCTTGTTCTACATCAATGAAATCTTGACGAAGTTCCAGGGATATAGAAAACAAACCCCATTAACAAACTATGTGTACCATTTACTTTATTCTTATGTTGAGAATTGTAACTCTTGTATTGTAAGTAGGATGAGGAATGAAAGTTGTTGAGCCTAATTTGAGCTGTGTCCACTTTGTTCCTGCTGCTTCATAGTTTGTAGTATAGAAGCTCACTCTTTGAAAAACGAGAGCGTATGGAAAACGATCATTTCATATCTAATATGTTTAATTCATATCCGACTTATATCACCATACAAAATATATCTAAACTTTTCAAAAATTTAAAATAACATACATGTTGTTTATCTTTTTGGTGAAATCATACACCGGTCGCCACATCAGCTTACACATCATCTAATTTTTGCTAAACTAGATGCTACATCACCTAATTTGCTAATGAGGATGCTACATAGGGGTGTCAAAATGGATCAAAATTAATGGGTCAATCCAAACCAGTCAAATCCATGGATCTTATGAATAAGAAAATTGGGTACAAATGGATTAATGGATAAAATGGATAAATCATCAAAAACTATACTAAAAACTCTTAAACTAGAGTTTTTAGAGTGTCCACGTATGCAAGGAAATTCAGACCAATCACAGAGTTTAATATCGCCACATCACACCTTTCTTTAGTTAATAGATAATTCGACTGGACCAAATAATGTGGTCTAATAAAAAGATAAAAATGGCCCATTTTTAATAAAGTCCATATCTCAGCCTAAGACATTGCTCCTAACAATCGTCGTCACCGTCACCGACTTCTCCACTTTGCCTTCATCTTTCAAAGTATCCTTTTCACTGTTTTAATCAGGACCCACTTTTCTTATTCAATGCCTATTGTAAGATTTCTAGAGATGTTAACGTTTCACCTCCTTTCCTTTCTCTTCTTATATAAATCTCTTCCTCGAATCTACATCCAACTACATTCCACAACATCCAAAAAGTGACGTCAAGCGATTCGGTTCAAATCCCTGGGAATTGGAGAGATTACAAATCTCAAAATTAAACTGTCCAGCGAGGTAATTCTCTTGAAAGAATCAAGCTTTTCAGATGAAACAAATCAACTAGGATATGCCATTGAGATTTTTCATGACGAGATAGAGATGCTCGATCCGTACGCATTTCACCGCGAGCTTTACGAACCGGATTTGATTTGAGTTATTGCAGATATGAGACGGAAGCAAGCCGTTGAGTCCATTGGAGGAAATATCATGACTTTGCATCTGCAATGTTTTAATTTTTTTTTTGGCACTCTTTTATCTGAAATTCTAATCACTGGATTTTCAAATCATTAGGAGGGACATCCTTGTTGGGGAAAAATATCCAGACATGAGTTTTCTCCAGCTTCCGGCTATGTCCTCGACTTCCGGACCCTTGCTCAAGAAGAAACCAGGAACTGACCCCTGCCTTGGGTCTGACCCCTAGATCGGACCGACCCCTTGGAGTAAAATAGAAGTTTTCTACCTAAGGGGAAACTTCCATTTTTCTGATTATGGAAGAGTTCTATTACTTGAAGCCGACATCTACAACTATAAAAGGGGAGCCCAAACCCTAGAATAAGGGATCGACTTTCGGAGGCTAGAAGATTAGAGTTTAGGCGACTAGTACTAGGGTTTAGACACCCAAACATTGTAGTCCCGATCAAAACACTCAATAACATCTTCTAGTTTACGATTTCTCTTGCTTTCATACAAATCCTCTAGTGTTCCGTAGCACTTAAACGATCCTACACAAAAATACCCTAACAGTTTGGCGCTAGAAGGAGGGAGTGATCCAACTACGTGACGATGGCATTAGAGGACGACGCTAACCAGACGGAGATGACTCCGAGAGAGATCGAGCTCCTCAACAAGCTCGAGTTTCTTCAGAGTCAGGTTACCGATCTTCACAAATCTCGGGAGGCAACACCCGGAGGTCCCGAACTTCTCCTTGAAGTTCAAAACCTAAAAGACAAACTTGGAGAGCACTCCAAGCAACTACAGCAAAGCGCCGAGAAGCTATACGCCATAGAGGCGGAGAATCTTGTCCTCCGACAAGAGAACCATACCCTCGGTGAAGCTAGCAACAAGCGAAAGCGGTTTCGGACTAAGGTACGACCCATGGCTTCACTCTACACTCCGCGCGACAGTGAAGAGGTACCTCGTCGACCCGCCTCAACCAAAGACGAACCCGAAAGCCGAGAAGCCACGAACGATAGGACCCAAGTACAAGTAGATAGCGATTCCGATACGGAGTACGAGGAGTATTCACCCAATGATCCCGATATCTCAGATCCAGCCCTAGCAGCCTACTTAGAAAGAGTAGTCTTCGAAAGGTCCGTCACCATTCAATCTATGGTAGAAAGGCTCCCAGGGCACCTCCTCCTATTCGAAGAAGCAATCAGGGGTCCTACTCTGATACACCTTTCGTGGAAGAGATTGCTTTGGTGGAGATGCCGCGAAAGTTCTCTTTCCCAAGCATAAAGATGTACGAAGGTACTGGGGACCCCGACAATCACATTGCTCAGTACAAGTAACGCATGCTAGCAGTAGCAATTCCTCGGGATGCACGGGAAGCTACCATGTGCAAAGGATTCGGATCGACCTTGACCGGCCCCGCTCTTCAATGGTATATCAAGCTGCCCACCAAATCAATCAAATCCTTTGCAGCCCTTAGCGATAAGTTCGTGGAGCAGTTCGCTAGCAGCCATGACCTAGAGAAGAACTCGGATGATCTCTATGAGATCCTCCAGCATAGGAATGAGCCCCTTCGTTCTTACATAGCTCGCTTCAACCAAGCGAAGGTAGCTATTCCTGAGTGCAACGCTGATACGGCTATCTCAGCCTTCAAGAGGGGTCTACTTCCAGAGGGAGACCTTTACAAGGAGCTGATCAAATACAAGTGCATGATTATGGAAGACGTGCTGTCTCGTGCTTGGGCTCAAGTAAGATGGGCAGAAGATGTTGCTAGTAGGGCTAAAGCCGGTCCGAACACTACAAGAAATATGAGTATTGGTAGCAGTTCACAGTAGCACGAATTCACTAACTGCTACCAAAAATGCCAAAATCTGATCATAACTATACAGTAGCACTAAATCCGCGCTAAGATAGAATTTTATTAAGCGGGAAAGCAAAAATAACTACTATAGGTGAACATTTGTTTTGGAGCCAATACTTAGCCAATTTTTTGGGTTTACCTTAGCTTCTTACCAGGAAAAATAACTCTTCTCTTTAAAAAAAAAAAAAAAAAAAAGAGAGAGTTCATCTCTCGTCGTCTCTGGCCCGTTTCCCCTCTCGAGCTCCGACCACTACTCTGTGGTCTCCACTCACCGGCAATCGAACACGGTGGCGCATCTTGTCCACTCTCGAGCCTCGCCGCCGTGTCTATGCTCCTCAATCCGCCGCTCTCTGCTTCACACCGCAACAGTGTCGCCGTCGTTTGTCACGTCGGAGCTCTCATCCATCGCTGAGTCGGTGACAAAACCACAACACGATAGCACCTGCTCCAAATCAAGCTTCTCTGGCGCGTTCTTGCTTCACAACCGGCATCTCCGTCTTGTTCCGTTCTCGTCGTCACCGGAATCAAAACTGTAGAAGAGCAACCATGGCATTTCGACAAAAGGTTTGGGTTCAAAGCTTGAGATGACTCGTTTTCGAAAATCGATTCATGGTTCGTGTTGTATTTGTCTCTTTTTGTGAAGCTTAGAGCAGCACTGCCTCTGTTTTGTTGATTTATCTCTCTCTCTTTCATATTGTTTGGTACTGACTTTGTTTTCCTCCATGAACTCCAGTGGTGAAGCTTTTTAATGCTGTAATTCATTTGTTTAGTCTCTGAGAGAGTGATTCATCTTATTCAAGACTTTTGTTTCAAACAGGTAAACAAGTTTCAACATGCTCAGAAGGGATTGAATGCTTCAAGGTCAAAAGACTCTCAAGGTAGAGGTTTTAGATATTGATCTTTAGCTTGAATATTTCGGTGTCCACTCTCTTGTTTTTGGCTTCTAAATCTGTTTTTTTTTTGTTCTATTGGAACATCCATCAGTGTTAAAGAAGCTAAGAAAAGAAGCATTCTTCTCGGAGTTGAGAAAAACGAAAAGAGACTCCAAGGTTTGTCTCTTACTCTCTCTTTTAATGTTCTTTATCTTGACAGTTGTGTGTGTTATTAAACCATCACCTTTAGATGAACTTATAAGCAAGCTAGTGTTCTGTCTTGATCTTGTTTCTATTGAGATATTAAGGGAACGAATCACTTTCATTAGTGAGAGCTGTTAGCTTCAAGTGTGTTCTTGGCAATTTACTGATGAGATTTTGTGGGATGGTACAGGCTCAAAAAGCTTCAAATTCCACTGAAGACGAAGCTCCTGCTTGAGCTGCAGTATCATTTGCTTTGAGAGATCGCAAGCTTGCAATCTTCTTTGCATAGTCTGTATCAGATGTTGTTGCAGTCTTAATTGGGGGATCTGGAACTTCATCTTTCACCACCTCCCATAGCTCTCTGTTCATCAGTGTGGTGTGCATCGTTACTGCCCAGAACTCGTGGTTTGATATCTTGTTCATCGATTCATTGATGTTTTTATGCCCAAGTTGTGTTCAACAATTATATGATAAAATTCTGAGTATGAGATTTTCTGTTATATTAGTTTGGTTTTTATAGAAAAGGAATTGTAATTGATTATATCTGAGCTCAATTCATGGACTTGGATAAAACTAATGTTAAAAGTGAATGATTCTCTTGTGTTCATAAAAATAAAATGAAGAAGTAAACGAATGTTCTTTTTTTAACAAAAGTAAACGAATTTTATTACTTTAAATCTTTAAAAAATCGATTTATAAGAATATTTTTTGTTTATTTATATTTTGTCTTTATTCTAAGCAAAACCTAAAACATATTTTAAAACTCTAAACATAAATTTAAAAACTTCAATATTTTCACAATAAAACTTTAATATTATATTTAAATTTAAAATTTAATATGTTTAAAAATCTAATCTTAAATTTTAATTCAAAACCTCAAACACTAAATTTTAAATCTACACCCTATACAATATCCTTAACCCCAAACTTAAACCCTATATACAAAATCATAAATCTAATGTTTACAACATTATAATAGAAAGATTAAATTTAAGCTCCAAATATATAAAAACTCAAATCATATATTCAATCTTTTCAATCTTAAACTTATGCTCAAAGTTTAAATCTATTATCAAATTTAAAATCTAAACCTCAAAACCAAATCTTAATTTACACCCTAAATCTAATACCCTAAACCCCAAACTTAAGCCTTGCATACAAAGTTATAAATCTTAACTTTTTCAAAGTTATAATATAAATTTTAAAATTAAACTCCATTATATTCTAAAACTCAAATTTATAATTAATTCTACATCTAAACCCTAAACCACAAACCTCATATTTACATATATCATAAAACATCAAATCTTAAGTTGTAATAAATTATAATTTCTATAAGATGAAACTCTAACATTTTAAAAAATTTAATCACAGATCTTAAATATAAAATTCTAAGTTTAATAATTTTTGAAAATTTAATCTCAAACCATATATTTGATTCCAAATTTAAAAACTATAATTTTATACCCTAAACTCTATATTTAAACTTCAAACCCCAAACTTAATCTCTACATACAAAGTCATTAATTTAATATAATATTTTAACATCAGTCTTAAATTTAAATATGCTAATTTTATTATAAATGTTTCAATTATACTTTTGAAATTATAAACTTAATTTAATGTAAAAAACAGTATAACAAAGAAGAAGAAAAAAAAGAAAAAAAGAAAAAAAGCCTTGACCAATAAGGGAGAATGGCGAGGATAACCAATAGATCAATCTTCACCGTTAATTTATGTCAATCTAATGGATATAACTAATCGATTTTTTTATTATTTTAACCACAAATCGACCAATAATACACAAGGACGAAGATCAGTCTTTCTTTTAACTACAACCGTTGATTATCCTAAATCTAACGGACAAGAATTCATAAGGTGTAAAGATGTGTTTGTCTCTCTCTCTCCTCTTACCCCGTAATTCTCCCCTTTCACATTTCTCTACTCTGTGTCTTCCTCTCATCTTTTTTTTTCTTATCGAATCTGGAATGATGAGTCTGCTTGCCAGATCTTGTTTCCGATCTGTTTCCTCTTTGCGTATCTGTAACTGTTTGGTTTATATTGAAGAACGATGGATTGGCTACAGAGAAGAGTAAGTAAAAGTCTCCCCATTTTTTATTATAAAAATTTGGATTGTCTCCCTGTCTGAAATTGTTGATGAAAGTTTGAATCTTTTTCTGCTTTTGTTTTGAAAACTGTATTCAAAGAAAAAACAGATGAAGAAGATGAAGAACAGCCGGATATGGAGAGAAGAGGCGGAGGCAGAGGCATAACAAACGACAGATGTGGTGGAGCCGAGCAAGAAGAAGAAGAAGAAAGGCGGAGAAGGAGAGCAGACAGAGACGCAAGGAGGAGGAGGATGGAGTAGGAAGATGACGGGCAGATCGAACGGTGGTGTTCGTGGCTGGTGGTCTCGGCGTCAACGAGGAGTGCGGCGGAGATCGAAAAAGAACGTGGTTTAGTTAGGTTTAGTTAGGGTCAGTTAGGTTTGGTTAGGGTTAGTTAATAAACCGGGTTTGTATGTAAACCGGTTTTTTGTAATAAACCAATACATTTGTAAACCAAAAATTAAATAATAAATAATTTTATTCACAAAACCAGTTATATTAGAATTTAATTTTAATTTTTAAAACGTGAATTAAAATATATTAATTTATAATTTTAATTAATAATTATGAATTTAAAAATATAAATGAGAAATAATAACATAGCATTATATCTATGTAATTATAATATATTTTACAGCGTTATAAAAACGTCATAAAAAAAACACATTATAACAGTAGACCAATGCTATAAAAAAACTAATCAAGAGCACACGTTCAATGCTACAATATGTATATTTATTATAGCACATGAAAATACGCTACAATAAGTGGAGGGTCTATTATAGCTGCGGCTGTCACGGCGTTCTTCGAAACGCTATGAAAACCTTATGATAGCGTTTTTCGGGTGCTACTAATACCGATTTTTCTTGTAGTGGAAGTATGATCAGAAGTCATCAAAGCCTATAAGCAGTGACCATGACGAGCCTTCTCACTCTAAGTCCGTGAGGGAGACTAGTAACCCGAATAGGGGCAGGTATCAGCATCGACCTTTGCCTAGATCCGAAGGGATGATGGTGTCTACTTGGCCTGACATCTCCCATCTCGCAATATCCAAACCAGAACTGATCGGTGGCTTACGACAAATGGGTCCTCAAGTCAAGTGGCCCCCTAAGATGAAGGCCGCAGAGGCTAATAGAAATCCCAAGCGATGGTGTGAGTTTCATAGTGATCATGGTCATACTACGGAGGATTGCATAACCCTAAAGATGGAAGTCGCCGAGCTCCTCAAGAAAAGCTACCTACGGGAGTTCCTCTTGGATAAAGCCAAGAACCTTCTAAATAAAGAAGATCCCAATCTCCCTATCGAGGCAGCTCCTGCATTGCCACCACAGCAAGACCGGGAGATCCATGTCATCACAGGCGGATCAGAGGTGAGCGGAATTAGCAGTGCTGCAGCCAAGAAAAGTACTCGCAATGCCAGGAACGGTCAAGAGGCCGAGGGTCCCAAGCGCCTACTCCTTGGAACAGATGAGATCAGTTTCACTGCAAGGGAGGAGGAAAAGGTCCTCACCCCTCATCACGACGCTCTCGTCATTTCACTTACCATAGCAAACTGCTTGGTCAAGCGGATACTAGTAGATAATGGGAGCTCCAGCAACATAATCTTCTATTCGGCCTTCGCCGACCTGGGTTTGGAACCTACAGCTCTAACCAGAAAGGCAACCCCCCTCGTAGGCTTCAGTGGAGAAGTCAAACAAACCTTAGGAGAGGTCCTTCTTCCCGTGTATGTCGAAGGGGTAAACCAAGCCACAAAGTTCCTGGTCGTCGACTGCCCCTCATCATACAGCGTGATATTGGGAAGGCCTTGGATCCATGACATGGGAGCCGTACCTTCAACTTTGCACCAGCTGGCCAAGTTCCCAACCCCTTGGGGCATCAGAGCGGTCAAGGGGGATCAAGAGAATGCTAGGTCTTGCTATCAGACTACCCTTAGGGGAAAGACTCAGGTCTTATAGCAATTACAGAAGAAGCTTCCGGCCCCACATACCGAAGAGCCGGAAGTGGAAGAAATGGATGAGGTCCCGCTCACGGAAGGGAACTCAAGTCGAAACTTAAAGATAGGCTCCAAGCTTCCGGAAAGCTTGAGAAGGAGACTGGTCGATTTCTTAAGATCCAACTCCGATTGCTTTGCCTGGTCTCACGAAGACATGCCTGGAATTGATCCCAATGTTATCATGCATCAACTCAAGGTGGATCCAATGCATCCTCCTGTCAGACAGAAGAGGAGAAAATTCGCTCATGAAAGGGACGAGATAATCAACGAAGAGATCAAGAACCTACTAGATGCTGGATTCATACGAGAGGTGCAATACCCGAAATGGCTAGCCAATGTGGTGGTCGTCAGGAAGAAGAATGGGAAGTGGAGAGTCTGTATCGATTTCACAGACCTTAATAAGTCTTGTCCAAAATATCCTTTCCCTCTGCCTCACATCGACAAGTTGGTCGAGGCAACGGCTGGTCACGAGCTGATGAGTTTCATGGATGTGTTCTCTGAATATAACCAGATCCTAATGCACCCTGACGATATAGATAAGACCTCATTCATGACCTCAAGGGGTATCTACTGTTACAAGGTTATGCCTTTCGGATTGAAGAACGCCGGCTCGACCTACCAAAGGCTTGTCAACATGATGTTCGCCGACCAGATAGGGCAGACCATGGAAGTCTACATTGATGACATGTTGGTGAAGTCCCTAGACGCCGAAGACCATATCTCACACCTTCAACAAGCTTTCACCACTCTCAGGAGGTACACCATGAAGTTAAACCCTTCAAAGTGCTCGTTCGGAGTAAGTTCTGGAAAGTTCCTAGGGTACATAGTCACTCACAGGGGCATTGAAGCAAACCCAGAGCAGGTGAGAGCGATCCAGGTGATACCTTCCCCTCGCAACGTCAAGGAAGGTGCAAAGACTGACAGGAAGGATGGCCGCCTTGAGCAGATTCATCTCCAGGCTATCCGACAAGTCGCATGCCTTCTTCGAAACCCTGAAGGACCCCAAGGACTTCCAATGGGCCGAGAAATGTGAGCAAGCCCTATCCGATCTCAAGGCCTATCCCACCACTCCACCTTTCCTCTCAAAACCTTTGGAAGGTAAGGTCCTACTGCTCTATCTGACGGTATCGGAACACGCAGTCTGTGCGGTCCTAGTAAGGGAAGAAGGAAGAAAACAGCATCCTATCTACTACGTAAGCAAATCTTTACTGGATGCGGAGACCCACTATAGTCACCTCGAGAAGCTGGCCCTTGCCTTAGTTAATGCTGCCCGAAAACTGCGTCCCTACTTCCAGGCTCATCAAATCGTGGTAGTCACCTCCTTCCCCATCAAGGCTGTTCTGCATAAGCCAGAAGTGTCTGGACGACTAGCAAAATGGGCTATAGAGCTGGGGGAATACGACGTGATCTTCCGGCCTGCAACAGCCATCAAATCGCAAGTCCTGGAATATTTGGTAGCTGAATTCTCTCCTGCCATGCTTCCAGCCCTAGAACAAGAGGTAAAACTTCGTGATAGCGAAGGGGAGAAAGGCGAATGGACAATGTACGTTGATGGGTTTAGTAACGTAAGTGGCGCAGGCGTGGGACTGGTTCTAATTTCCCCCACGGGGGTGTCAGCCTCAAGGGCCGTACGTTGCAACTTCAAAGCAACGAACAACGAAGCTGAATAAGAAGCTCTAATAGCAGGGCTGACACTTGCAAAATAGATGGGGGTGGAAGATATCCAGGTCTTCAGCGATCCACAACTGATCATAAGCCAAGTCCAAGGAGACTATCAGGCGAAAGATCCGAGTATGATCAGATACCTATCTGGGGCCAAGAAACTACTCGACAGGTTCCGACATTATAAGCTCACCCAGATTCCTAGGGAGCACAACTCCCAGGCTGATGTTCTAGCTAACCTAGGGTCCGCCCTAGAAACTACAAGTCATACGAGCATCCCAATACTGGTACTCCAATGGCCCGCGACCGAAAAGGAGACGGAACCTGAAGAAGTATCTGTGGTAGACGAAGGAGAGACCTGGATGACGCCCATCACCAACTACCTAAGGTATGACACCTTGCCTGAAGATCGTGACGAAAGTCGGAAGATAAGGCGCCAAGCCGCAAGGTATTGCTTTTCTGAGGGGAAATTATACCGAAGATCCTTTTCAGGACCCTATCTACGATGTCTTACCCCTAGAGAAGCCGCCAGGATATTAGAAGAGCTGCATGAAGGAGAATGTGGTTCCCACTCTAGTGGTCGGAGCCTGGTACTCAGAGCTAGAAGAGCAGGATACTATTGGCCAACCATGGCAAGGGACTCCCTAAAACAAGCCAAGCTCTGTAGTCAATGCCAGAAGCACGCGCCAATCCAAACCTTCCACCAGAGAACCTCAAATCCCTAAGTTTCTCCTTGGCCCTTCCGAAAATGGGGCATGGTCGGTGGCTTACGACAAATGGGTCCTCAAGTCAAGTGGCTTACGACAAATGGGTCCTCAAGTC
Organism: Raphanus sativus; assembly: GCF_000801105.2. NCBI lineage: Eukaryota > Viridiplantae > Streptophyta > Magnoliopsida > Brassicales > Brassicaceae > Raphanus > Raphanus sativus. The sequence goes on along the minus strand of NC_079514.1, from coordinate 22,499,760 downwards.
AAGTGGCCCCCTAAGATGAAGGCCGCAGAGGCTAATAGAAATCCCAAGCGATGGTGTGAGTTTCATAGTGATCATGGTCATACTACGGAGGATTGCATAACCCTAAAGATGGAAGTCGCCGAGCTCCTCAAGAAAAGCTACCTACGGGAGTTCCTCTTGGATAAAGCCAAGAACCTTCTAAATAAAGAAGATCCCAGTCTCCCTATCAAGGCAGCTCCTGCATTGCCACCACAGCAAGACCGGGTGATCCATGTCATCACAGGCGGATCAGAGGTGAGCGGAATTAGCAGTGCTGCAGCCAAGAAAAGTACTCGCAATGCCAGGAACGGTCAAGAGGCCGAGGGTCCCAAGCGCCTACTCCTTGGAACGGATGAGATCAGTTTCACTGCAAGGGAGGAGGAAAAGGTCCTCACTCCTCATCACGACGCTCTCGTCATTTCACTTACCATAGCAAACTGCTTGGTCAAGCGGATACTAGTAGATAATGGGAGCTCCAGCAACATAATCTTCTATTCGGCCTTCGCCGACCTGGGTTTGGAACCTACAGCTCTAACCAGAAAGGCAACCCCCCTCGTAGGCTTCAGTGGAGAAGTCAAACAAACCTTAGGAGAGGTCCTTCTTCCCGTGTATGCCGAAGGGGTAAACCAAGCCACGAAGTTCCTGGTCGTCGACTGCCCCTCATCATACAACGTGATATTGGGAAGGCCTTGGATCCATGACATGGGAGCCGTACCTTCAACTTTGCACCAGCTGGCCAAGTTCCCAACCCCTTGGGGCATCAGAGCGGTCAAGGGGGATCAAGAGAATGCTAGGTCTTGCTATCAGACTACCCTTAGGGGAAAGACTCAGGTCTTATAGCAATTACAGAAGAAGCTTCCGGCCCCACATACCGAAGAGCCGGAAGTGGAAGAAATGGATGAGGTCCCGCTCACGGAAGGGAACTCAAGTCGAAACTTAAAGATAGGCTCCAAGCTTCCGGAAAGCTTGAGAAGGAGACTGGTCGATTTCTTAAGATCCAACTCCGATTGCTTTGCCTGGTATCACGAAGACATGCCTGGAATTGATCCCAATGTTATCATGCATCAACTCAAGGTGGATCCAATGCATCCTCCTGTCAGACAGAAGAGGAGAAAATTCGCTCCTGAAAGGGACGAGATAATCAACGAAGAAATCAAGAACCTACTAGATGCTGGATTCATACGAGAGGTGCAATACCCGAAATGGCTAGCCAATGTGGTGGTCGTCAGGAAGAAGAATGGGAAGTGGAGAGTCTGTATCGATTTCACAGACCTTAATAAGTCTTGTCCAAAATATCCTTTCCCTCTGCCTCACATCGATAAGTTGGTCGACGCAACAGCTGGTCACGAGCTGATGAGTTTCATGGATGTGTTCTCTGAATATAACCAGATCCTAATGCACCCTGACGATATAGATAAGACCTCATTCATGACCTCAAGGGGTATCTACTGTTACAAGGTTATGCCTTTCGGATTGAAGAACGGCGGCTCGACCTACCAAAGGCTTGTCAACATGATGTTCGCCGACCAGATAGGGCAGACCATGGAAGTCTACATTGATGACATGTTGGTGAAGTCCCTAGACGCCGAAGACCATATCTCACACCTTCAACAAGCCTTCACCACTCTCAGGAGGTACACCATGAAGTTAAACCCTTCAAAGTGCTCGTTCGGAGTAAGTTCTGGAAAGTTCCTAGGGTACATAGTCACTCACAGGGGCATTGAAGCAAACCCAGAGCAGGTGAGAGCGATCCAGGTGATACCTTCCCCTCGCAACGTCAAGGAAGGTGCAAAGACTGACAGGAAGGATGGCCGCCTTGAGCAGATTCATCTCCAGGCTATCCGACAAGTCGCATGCCTTCTTCGAAACCCTGAAGGACCCCAAGGACTTCCAATGGACCGAGAAATGTGAGCAAGCCCTATCCGATCTCAAGGCCTATCTCACCACTCCACCTCTCCTCTCAAAACCTTTGGAAGGTAAGGTCCTACTGCTCTATCTGGCGGTATCGGAACACGCAGTCAGTGCGGTCCTAGTAAGGGAAGAAGGAAGAAAACAGCATCCTATCTACTACGTAAGCAAATCTTTACTGGATGCGGAGACCCACTATAGTCACCTCGAGAAGCTGGCCCTTGCCTTAGTTAATGCTGCCCGAAAACTGCGTCCCTACTTCCAGGCTCATCAAATCGTGGTAGTCACCTCCTTCCCCATCAAGGCTGTTCTGCATAAGCCAGAAGTGTCTGGACGACTAGCAAAATGGGCTATAGAGCTGGGGGAATACGACGTGATCTTCCGGCCTGCAACAGCCATCAAATCGCAAGTCCTGGAATATTTGGTAGCTGAATTCTCTCCTGCCATGCTTCCAGCCCTAGAACAAGAGGTAAAACTTCGTGATAGCGAAGGGGAGAAAGGCGAATGGACAATGTACGTTGATGGGTTTAGTAACGTAAGTGGCGCAGGCGTGGGACTGGTTCTAACTTCCCCCACGGGGGAGTCAGCCTCAAGGGCCGTACGTTGCAACTTCAAAGCAACGAACAACGAAGCTGAATATGAAGCTCTAATAGCAGGGCTGACACTTGCAAAATAGATGGGGGTGGAAGATATCCAGGTCTTCAGCGATCCACAACTGATCATAAGCCAAGTCCAAGGAGACTATCAGGCGAAAGATCCGAGTATGATCAGATACCTATCTGGGGCCAAGAAACTACTCGACAGGTTCCGACATTATAAGCTCACCCAGATTCCTAGGGAGCACAACCCCCAGGCTGATGTTCTAGCTAACCTAGGGTCCGCCCTAGAAACTACAAGTCATACGAGCATCCCAATACTGGTACTCCAATGGCCCGCGACCGAAAAGGAGACGGAACCTGAAGAAGTATCCGTGGTAGACGAAGGAGAGACCTGGATGACGCCCATCACCAACTACCTAAGGTATGACACCTTGCCTGAAGATCGTGACGAAAGTCGGAAGATAAGGCGCCAAGCCGCAAAGTATTGCTTTTCTGAGGGGAAACTATACCGAAGATCCTTTTCAGGACCTTATCTACGATGTCTTACCCCTAGAGAAGCCGCCAGGATATTAGAAGAGCTGCATGAAGGAGAATGTGGTTCCCACTCTAGTGGTCGGAGCCTGGTACTCAGAGCTAGAAGAGCAGGATACTATTGGCCAACCATGGCGAGGGACTCCCTCAAACAAGCCAAGCTCTGTAGTCAATGCCAGAAGCACGCGCCAATCTCCAACCTTCCACCAGAGAACCTCAAATCCCTAAGTTCTCCTTGGCCCTTCCGAAAATGGGGCATGGACATCGTAGGAAAGTTCCCTATGGCACCGGGGCAAAAGATTTTTCTCCTAGTCGTGACAGACTATTTCACCAAATGGGTGGAAGCTGAAGCACTAGCCAAGATAACGGATCTCCAAATCAGGAAATTCCTATGGACTAACGTGATCACACGCTTCGGAACTCCCCATGAGATCGTCACAGACAACGGACCCCAGTTCACAAGCTATAACTTCCGAAAGTTCTGCAAGGACTGGAACATCAAGCTCTCCTACTCAGCACCACGACACCCTCAATCTAACGGCCAAGAAGAATCCACTAACAAGACAGTGGTGAACATGCTCAAGAAGCGCCTAGAAGACGCCCATGGGCGATGGGCAGAAGAGCTACACGGAGTACTCTGGGCCTATCGGACAACCCCGAAGACGGCTACCCAGGAGACTCCCTTCCCCCTTGTCTATGGTGCTGATGCGGTGATACCCACAGAGGTGCACGTAAGGACCACGGTCTCTGAATTCCTTTCCCAGGAGGAGAATAACGAGCTAATGTCCCTGAGTCTAGACCTACTCGACGAAAAGAGGGAGGCGGCCCGCCTTAGAAATGCATCCTACCAGTTGAAAGTCGCCAAGAGCTACAACAAAAAGGTCAGATCCAGAACCTTCCAGAAAGGGGACTGGGTCCTAAGGCGAGTCTGTGACCACACAAGGGACAAATCAGCCGGAAAAATCGCTCCTGGATGGGAAGGTCCCTATAAGGTAATAGAGGTGCAAGGGGCAGGAGCCTATAAGCTGGAAGACAGCGACGGCAAGGTCCAACCCAACTGCTGGAACACCTTGCACCTCAAATTCTATCACTTCTAGAGTAAGATCCCCGGATCAAGCTTTATATACTACTACTATTATTATGATATATTTAAGTACACTGGTTTCCTACTCCTATGTATGCGATAACGTCTCCGGACTAAGCTTATAAAATACATTATTAGTTACGGCTAAAGGGGTTATAGGAACTCCAATGTACTTAAAGGGGCATACTAGCTAGGTCAGGTCTTAAGGGATCTTAGACCTCAGCAAACCCTATATACACTAGTGAGACTACTCACATGGGTGTACGACATATAAGGAACGGGTCTGATCAACCCTATTACATTGTCTGCACCTCGGGCCCTGCGTAAAGGCTATAAGTCCAAGAGTTACGTGGGGACCACCGTACTAGTGCTACCCAAACCCTGTGTTAAAGACGCTACGAGCTAAATACACGCAGGGGGCATGACGTACACTTCAAAGTACTGTAATCAGATGCTGACGGCTGATATGCAGGGAGCAAATGTGCGAAAATACCGGTTAGCACCAAAAATTAATACTTATCCAGACGTGAAAAGTAGTGTGTCTGGTGTGAAGTCGCTCCGCGGGGCAGGCCCACGCCAGACCACAGTAAGTCTGAGCGTGACCTTTTCTGCAGAAAGGTAGAGTGCAGCATTGAGATTCACGAGAGTGGCCTATACCTCCGGGTGGCAGAGTGCGGTTTCTCAATAACAGATCGGTAGTGGTTCCCCCATGGGGAGCAGAATACGATCACAAACCTCCCATAACGCATACGGCCTCAGTGTCTATGACGAACCTCAGGGTTCAATACGGCCTCAGGGTCTATATAATAACCTCCGGGTTTAGTACGGCCTCCGGGTCTATAAAAGAACCTCGGGGTTCAATGCAGCATCCAGGTCTGTAAGGAATCTCCGGATTCTAGATCACCTCAGGGTCGATCAAGGGCCTTCTGGTCTAACTGATCTTCGGATCTAGTAAGAACCTCAGGGTTCAAGGATCTTCGAATCCAAATACCAACCCTCGGGTTTGCCAAGAACCTCATGGTTTAAAAGCATCAACCTCCAGTTTCGAGGTATCCATAGGGTTTAATCATGGTCCCCGGATCTAAAGATTAAACCCCAACACTCAGAAAACCTCAGGGTTCAATGAGCAAACCTTCAGGTTCAATAAAACGGCCTTCGGGCCTAGGTAAGGAGCCTTAGGGTTCAAGACTTTAAGAACTTTCGGGTTCAAAGGCTCAAGAACCTCAGGGTTCAAACCAAGCTAGAACTCTAGGGTTCCAAGCAAGGATCTTTCATTCCAAATCCAAAACTCAGGTTTTTAATAATGGATTACAAGGTCTAACGTTTTTCTGATCATTTCAGGATTCAATCAATCTACTAATAGGATCCAGGTCCTAGACATTGATATCCATTCAAGGGGTCAACCCCAACAAGGATCCACCCCTTACAACACGTCTACAAGCCTATCTAGACACTCCCGTGTTCTAATGATACGAAATGTGTTCGGCAAGGGATATATCCCTGAATTATCGGCGCCACAAGAGGATCCCGATCCTAGACCCTAAAACTCCGCCCAGGAGATCGCGCTCAAAGGTCTTATGAACCATTCCGAACGAAAGACGAACAAAAGCAAAGGATATTATTCAACAATAAAATTCAAGGGACAAGAAAAGCATATAAAAGCCATTGTTTTAGCAAGGACGGACCGCCCAAAGCCGTTATTACAAAAAGCTCAGATATCCTCTAAGGCCTACCGCGCCTAGATGAAGGAATAGCTGGTTCGTCTTCAAAGGAGGGAGGTTCAGTACCCTCGAGTTCCGCTTCAGCCAAAACCACCGTCTTGTACTGAGAGAACTCCTTGTGCAAGTTCCATTTCCGGGCCTGCCCTTTGAGCCACTCTCTCATTACTTCCCAATGGGCGATGATCCTTGCACCGTTCATAGCCATGGTTGTTGGACCCAATTTTTGACGTGGGCTAAATAGGCCGTATTTAAAATGGGCCGTAAAAGGATTAAACCCACAGCGACGTCAACAAGGTGGAAAACAGGTCGCCGAAGTCGAGAAGGTCGCGGAAGCAGTTACAAGAATAGCGGAGTCGAACCTATAAAAGGAAGAGGAGATCAAGGCTAAAGGAGATAGCGAAAACCCAGAGAGAGAGAGCACACCACACATTTACATCTTTCTTACTTCGTTTAGATCTCATTTTAGATCGACCTCCTTGTTATAGTCGATCTCTTAGCTATTCTTTGTACTCGACCTCTTAATCAATAAAAGTCCATTTTTGTCTACCAAATTCCGATTACATCGTTGTGTTCTAAGGATATCGTTGCCTACATCTTTTTGTCACTTCTCTAGTTTACTTACAAACACTACAAAATACTTAAGTGTAGATTTTAGGTTCTACATTTTGGCGCCGACTGTGGGGAAGATAAACGAAAAACATCCTTGCTAAGAACTCGATCTAGGATTTCTAAGCACGATCATGGATCCAAGTCAATCTGGAGTCCCTCAGCAGAGATCCGACAACGTCGATCCAATCGGAGTCGACCAAGGAGTCAATCTGCCGATCGGACCAGTTAACACAAGCGGGATTAACGATCCAACCCAGATCCCGCAAGCTCCACCAGCTGGGGTCACAGCATCCGACAGATCCGGATCCCGAGTCTGGAGCCGAACCGGGGACAGATCCCCAATAGACAGTTCGCTAACCCGAACTCAACCAATAAGACCGATTTCTCCTGTACAAATAACCCAAACAAGGGAGGAAGTCGCGGAGCTTTGAGGCATGGTACAAGCTCTCCTAGATAAAGCCCAGGAGCAGGAGATCGCTCATCGAGCAATTACCACCAGGCTGGAACAAACTGAAAGAGAGTTCGCTGAGCATCGAGCTAGCATTCAGGACGGGCACAGATCTTAGACAAATCCGTTGCTTAGAGCACCGAACGGCGGAGCCTTCAGAACTCCCGGTTTTTCGAGTGCCCGATCGGGACATTATGCTGGAGATAACTCGCTTAACAATCCATTTACCAGCCCGATTCCCCGGAGCCTAAGTTTCAAGGGGGTTGGGGAAAACCAAACACGAACCCAAGGCTCTCCGATCACGCCTCTCCGAACCAACGGCGTCAACGGAATAGCCAACGGAGTTCGATTCGAGACCCCGCCTTCCGACCAATGAGCTCCCGGAGTCCATCACACAACGACGGAAGACTTCGGAATCCCTGACACAGGTCTCGAGCAGGGTAGACGAAATGAAGTTCCTCCTTTCTCCCCAACCGCCGTAGGGACTCCGCGGAGGGATGACCTGAGGACCGATGGAGGAAACGGGAACTTTCAGGAGTACATCGATAGAAACGATGCCGAACTCAAACGACTACACGCTATTATGCATATGGCAACAAGCGCAGCCCCGGATATCGACCTCGCTATAGAGGAAACCCAAAGGACTCCCTTCACAGAAAGAATCGCGGGGATGAAGATAAGCACAATTGGGAAAATAAAATTCCCCGAATACTCTGGAAACTCAGACCCTAAAGCTCACATCCTAGCCTTTAGAGTTGCAATATCCAGGGCGCATCTCAACGACAACGAAAAAGAAGCGGGCTACTGTCGTTTCTTCGCAGAGAACCTCGCAGGCTCCGCTTTAGAGTGGTTTGCCGGCCTAGAAGAAAATTCGATTGATAACTTCACACAGCTGGTGTCGGCGTTCCTAAAGCAATACTCGGTGTTCATAGAAACTAGAACGACCGAAGCCGATCTATGGAACCTCAAACAAGCGCCCTTCGAGCCTTTAAGAGCCTACATAAACAAATTTAGAGAAATCAAAGCCAAAATTGCAAACCTAAACGACGGGGTGGCTCTAGCCGCCCTGAAAAATGGTGTGTGGTTCTCTTCTAAATTCAAAGAAGAAATGTCGGTCAGAGCCCCAGTATCACTAGACGACGCACTGCATCGAGCATCGCACTTTGCGGCCTACGAAGAGGACGTAGCTAACTTGAAAGAGCAATTCTTGGCAAGCAAAAATGCCGCCAGCAAAAAGACCTCGACAACTAAAGAAGCACCAACCAAGGGTCAACATTCTTACGCAGACAGCTCCTCGAAAAATAGGTCATCGACTTTCGATCTAAACAAGCATTGCGATTTCCACAAACGAAAAGGACATTCCACTGAAGAATGTCGCGCCGCTTTATGAGAAAAAAGAGAGAAAGGAGGAAGAAGAAAACTCCCAAGAGGAAAAACTCCCTTCGACTCCAAAAAGCGACAAAAAGCCGAAATCATCTTCCCACAAAAGGGCTCGGGAGGCAGAAGCCGAGTCACCAAACTTGCCACCACCCGCTCCCAAAAAGCGGGTCGACATGATCTCACTGAGCTCAAACAGGCGGGATCGATGCGACGTTCAGGGTATGATGGCGACCTCGACACAAGGAAGCATAACAATCACCATACAAATCCCCGGACTCCATGAAGAATTCGAGCTTGTACTGAAAAAACAGCTGATCAAGCCAAAACGGGCCGAAAAATTCACAGAACTCAGAAAGCACTTAGAGGAAATGAGGCCATACGAACTCAGAACCCGAAATAAAAACAGCATGCAGCAGCCCAACTACAAGCTGTCTGGGAGGCAAAAGCAATACCAGTCCGCATGAAAAAAGAAATGGCTCCCTCCCCCCCACTATAAACAGTCGGATCATGCGACGTATCGATTTCATATATGGAGGGTCAAAATTTTGCAACTCCGTCAATTCAATTAAGGCCCACCAGCGGAGAGCCGAAAGACCTCTAAGAATCCAGGAACCTCTATCTGGCCCTGACCATGAAATCACATTTGACGAGAATGAAACCGCAGATCTTGATCAACCACACGACGACGCCCTCGTTCTGCGATTCGATGTCGGAGGAATGGAGCTCTCACGAATTATGATCGACACGGGAAGTTCAGCCGACGTCCTATTCTACGACGCTTTCAAACGAATGGGGTTCACCAAAACTCTCCTTAAACAAATACCAACTCCTCTCATCGGATTCGCAGGGGAAACAACATACTCCCTAGGATCTATCGAGCTCGCAGTCACCGCCGGCGACGTTAGGAAAATCGTGGAATTCATAGTGATAGTCCGACCAGCACCGTTCAATGATATCCTAGGAAGACCATGGCTATACATCATGAAAGCAGTACCATCAACCTACCACCAATGTTTGAAATTCCCAACCCCGAAAGGCATTGAAACCATTCGCGGAAGCCAGAGGAGCTCTCGGACATGCTACCTCGCGAGCTTCAAAGATATCGAACCACTCCCTTAGACCGGAATAGATACCTTGACAAAGACCGTACGATCACTCGTACACGATCAAAAGCCAAAACGACCCTTAACTAAGGGGAAACAATCGAACTACGTTAAGACTTGATCCCTTCCTAAGGGTACATAGGCAGCCCGCGACTCGAGTACAGTCACCTCCCAACATTAAAAACAAGAAGGGAGCACCCCGCAGCAACAAGCGACCTATCTGAATCAAGGACACCATTACACAGATTTTCTTTCAACAAAGAATTCGATTGTAATAAAATTAACAGTTCAAAATTATCAAAAAGACATCTTTTTAAGATTCATCGTACTCAAAACACAAGTTTTACCACCATATAATTTTCCTGCTTACTTAACGACTAAATGTAAAGTCAAGGCCCTGATCAAGTCTTTGAGCACATTTCGGTCCCGCTGGAAAACGCGGCATATCGGTTTTAATAAAAACCTCATTCTGCGCCGACAAGGCATCGACGGAGTATCAACTCTCTTCGATCAAAAGTTCAAAATAAATCATCGAACTCTACCCTTCTAAAGAAAATACGAAGCGTTCAAACTCGTCTCTTTATTAAATTCAATAACAGAAGCAAATAATAGAAAAAGACAACACATGAAAAACAATCAACGGAGAACGGATTCCTACAGACTACTCTCCGACGTCGAAATCTCCATCTCCAAAGCATCCATCCATTTGCTTCGTCCCATCGCTGTCAAAAGCTCCCTTGGCAAAGTAGTCTTCCGAATCTTGGGGAAGTTCCAGCCCTTCGGTCATCACAGACACATCGAACTCTCCGAGCTCGACTTCCTTCTCTCCAGAACGCTTTGCGTCACCCAAAGCCAATAGATTCTTGCCCATTATCTCCTTCAGAAGATCTATCCTCACGACAACCTCCCCAAGCTGGAGCTCATCATCGATCTTGGACCGTTCACCTTCCCATTTCTCCTACAGAGACCTCAGAACGCCCTGATAATCATCAGCCAAGCCTTTCTCGGCCTCACGAATCGAACTTCGGAGAGCATCGGCATGCTTCGAAGCGTTTGACTCTAGCTGCGACTCAAGCAAAGAGACTCGTTCAAGAGCCGACTTCCTCTCGTTATCCGCAATGCGAAGGCAAGATTCAAGTAAAGCGATTCGGCTCTCCGATTCTTCTGCAACAGACAAACGATCGGCATTAGCATGATCACGCTCTTGCAACAGCTTCAGGTTTGACTTCAGCTCCCTCACGACCCTCTTAACCTCGAGGAGCTCGTCGGATCGCTGAACATCTTGGAGGCGCCGCTCCAGGGTCGCCGCGAACTCGTTGTTAGCTTCCTTGGCCTAAAAATCATGGAAAGTTCAAAAGGAGTTCGAACAAAGATGCGCAAAAATTCAGCAAACCAACCTTGGCGTGGGCCACCGCCATCTTGACATAAGCCTCGCGCTCGGTCATGTTCCGAAGAGAGGGAAGTGGGCAACCAGCAGGCTTAAAGTGCCTCACCAGATGAGCCACACTATCTGGATCGTCCGTGATTGGACAGTCCTTGGAGTGCGCGAATTTCCAATGAAACGGCTTCGCATGCCCCATCACCAAGAGAACTCTGGCGGTTGTCCGAACCGTTCGTCCTTGCCCTCTTGGAGGGACGTTCCCGACCCTCCGAGCCAGTAGGACTACTCGACTTCACACGAGCAAATGGGTCCTTGCCACCAGGTTCCTTACCTTCCTGTCTAGAAGGAACCTGGAGAACTCGGGTTTCCTCACGAAGGACCTCAGTAAGAGCCTCGCAAACATCACCGGATCGAATTCTCTCCACACCAACGCTACCAACTCGATTTCTCGACTTATCGGCCTCGCGGGGATTCGATCTTCTCGTCGACATAATCGCTCAATTTGAAAAAAGAAAAAAGATTTTGAAGGTCCTCAGATGAAACCTAAGTGAGAAACCTCGAGGTCTTATAAAGAAGCGAACTGCTATGAGCATCTTAACCGATAGATTTTAATAAATTCGGAATACCAAAATATTCTCGCCAAAAGAGAAACGGACAATATCCTAACAATTCGAGTTTAAATCCACAAAATCCCGGGGAAATAAGGATATCCGCGATTACATAGTTATCCAACAAAAACATGAAATCAAAAGAAAAAGAGAATTAAGGGCCAACATCGCCTCCCGCGTTTGACGGCCCCCCAAGGTCCAACTCCTCCGGTACTCGCGGAAGATCAAGCTCGGAGATAGTCCAACTCGAGGAGGGACATGACTCAACGGCTGCTTCACAGTCTCTCTCCAAATCTTGCAAGCGAGCCAACTCCCCATCAACGTCGCAGCTGCCCTCTTTGATCTCGTCCAGAAGAGAGATGTTGGCAATCACCTCTTGAAGCTGAATTCTAGCCGCCGTCTCCCTCTCTTTGTTGGACCACTTCTCTTCCAGAGATTTCAGAATCTCTGCATAATGACGCGACATCTCACGACAAGCGGAGCGAACGTCTCGGTCCCTCTCAGCTTCGAGCCTCGCAATTTTGGTCCGTTGAGCAGCGACCTCGACTTCTAAAGCCGACTTCTCATCACAAACTTTCACCCACTCTCCCATCATGGAATTGATCTTCTCGACCTCCTCCTTATTCTCCCGCTTGGCGATCTCAAGTTCAGCGGAGATCCTCTTGAAGTCAAGGGAGATCCGATCTATCTCCGCATCTCTTTGAGAGGTCTCTGTGCGCTCCGCCATCTTCAGAACCAGGTCGTTACAAACCTCCATGACCTGGAAGTAAGAGTAATCAGGAAAAAACGATGCGGTAAAAGCAAAAATTGGTAGCAAAATAGCAATTCGCTTAGATTAAACCTTGGCATTTGCTTCAGCGACCTTGGTATAAGCATCTTCCTCTTCCAAGGAAGAGAAAAGCGGTCTCCCAAAACCTTGAGAGCTAGTCCCATCATGTTTAGGACCAGAACTAGTCTCATATAGAGGGGAACGATCGCTCCTCCTTACTCTCCGTCTTTTCGACGTCTTGGGAGCAGCTCGCGACGGTCTCGTTGAAACACTTCGCCAAGCCCTGGCAGATCCGTGCTCGCGAGCTGGCATATCCTCCTCCGAATCAGAGCCCAAAGATATCGGGGTAGGATCCACTGGCGCTTTCCTTGAAACAGACGCCCTCGTTCTGAGTGACCTCCGAAACGAGCACCTCTCAGAATGACTCGTGTTAGGACGAACAATAATTTCTTCCAGAGAGGTAGGCTCTTCATGATCAGAACGCTCGGCCTCCTCAAGCAACCCGACCGGCCCCGAGATCGGTGGAGCTATACTTAGACCGACGGGAAGCGAGTTCAAGGTACGAATTCGCTCCCTAGTAAACGATGACCAATCGGTGTCCCCGCGCTTCAAGACAGCCACCGTCCCTCGAAGTTGATCGGATACCGGAGAAACCCTCGGATGAGCTAAACAAAAAATAATAATAATAAATAATCCGAATGAACAATTGCATAAATTCCTTGGATAACACGACAATCAAGGCACAAAACCTTACCAATAGTTTCGGCCCAACGTCGAAGAAGCAGGGAAAAGTCAAAATCTCCCACTGAGGACGAGTCGACCTTGAAAACAAAGAATTGATCTCGCCACTGATCATCCCGATAAGGTGTCCCTCCAATCACATGGAGGCCAGGACGGGGAGACGCCAAGATTGTCCCTGGATTCTTCTGGTTGCGCTTTATGAGATATAGGCTGTGTAACTCTTCCAGCTCAAACAAAAGCTTCTCCTCTCTGGCCCTCACGAGGATCGCAAGGAGGTGTCGAAGAAGGTTCGGGCATAACTGCGTGAGAGAAATCCCATGACCGGCGAGGATCTCTAGCAGCTGCCTCGGAATCGGGAAAGAAAGCCCGCAAGACTCAAAAAAGCTGAGATATGCTCCGTCATACCCGTTTCTAACGGTCTCCGGAGTCTCGTGATCAGAAGCAAGCTCACAGACCACGGCGCGGTCTACTCCGAACGAGGAATATAACTTTTCAATAAGCTCTCTCGTGATCGTCGGACTTGGAAACGATAAGGAAGACATTGTGAGGGATTAAACTCACACCTAGATTTTAGATCAGGTTTTAAGGTTTAGGAAAGGTTAGGGAAAGATAACGTGGGCTGAATCCCGTAATAACTTGTTGAATGAACTTCGATTTGTATTGATATAATGGAAAAAGGATGGTTACAAAAGGTGATCTTTGATGAATACAAAGATTTATAAGAATATTACAAATAAGAATGTTTTGATGAATGTTGAGTGAAATATGAGTAAAGTCAGATCCTTTGATCATTGTTTGATGTCTTCTTTAAATAGCCTCAGGCTCCGTCAGTTGCTACCAACAGGTTCCCGAGATCCTCTCCGTGATTTGAGGGATTTGTAACAGCTTCCCTTTTACCGGGTCCTGCGCCTGTTTACTTGTCAACGAGCTGCCTCTTTTCCTTGACCTCTCTGATGAACATCTCTAGCTCACAGCCTCCGGATCTGACTTAGCTGTTTTTGAAGATTGAATTCATGATGGGCCTTTCGCGGCCCGTTATCATTTCTTATTGTCTATCACTAGCTAGGGGGTCATATTTGGGCCCAACAGTTGCCCCCAGCTATCGAGATAAGATTCCTTATCTCGGAAGCTAGACCTAGCCGCCGAGCATCAATCTTTTTGTTGAGATCTCGAGCAACAGTTATCTTTATTGAAGATTTCCTTTGCTTAATCTGATGGCTATGATTGCGTATAAAAAGGCGCGAGTATCCGACTTCTCGGCCAGCAAGGTTCCCGTTCCTCAATTCTCAGAGAGTTCAGGTACTTTCGAGATTAACATGTTTAATCTATCATTTTCCGGAGAGTATGGTTCTAACTTAGGTTTGGTGGGCCCTGATTCAGCTCCAGTCGAGACGTCCCAGATGGGCGATGACAAGGAGGCAGATGAGGGAGATCCAGCCAAAGAAAGTGATCCAGTCGAGGGAGACAAGGATGTTGGGATGAGCTCCCGTGATAATGATGTCTAAGAGCTGCGGCTCTTTTTGAATTGTAATGTTGCTTTTCATGACTTTTGCCCAATGGGCTTTGTTTACGTTTCAGACTTATAGCCTGAGGAGGCTTTTAAACCTTAGGGTCTTCTGAACCCTCGTTAACCTGGGGAGGCTTTTAAACCCTTTTATTCAAATTTCGGTTTTGTTTTTCGTATTAAGTCATTTGACTTGGTTTGATCGTTTCTTGGATGAGATTGACTTTTGTCAAGTGGAAGTTTCGGTTAGGACATGTATCGTGATTATTATATACAATGTCTAATGAATTATCAGGTCTCGAAGATTTCGAGTGTATTCGATTATGAGGATCCTTAGAAGGAGTTCCTGAAATATTGAGATTAGCTCCGGGTTTTTAGGAACCTGAGCTACCCTGAAGATCTTAGGAGGAGGTTCATGGGAACCTGAATTCGTTTGTGGGATTTTAAGACCCATTGAAGTTTGCTTAGGATTTTAAGACCTTTTGAGATTTGATAAGGATTTTAAGACCTTTTGAGATTTGATAAGGATTTTAAGACCTTTTGGAATTTGATAAGGATTTTAAGACCTTTAGTGGTTTCTAAGGATTTTTAAGACCTTAGATTTAGGTTTTTTGAAGTTTGATTTCGCCTGAAGGATTTTAAGACCTTCGAGGTTACTAAGGATTTTAAGACCTTAGGTCCAGGTTCGTGGAGACCTGAGTTTGTTGGAAGGATTTTAAGACCTTCGAGATTACTGAGGATTTTAAGACCTTAGGTTCAGGTTGACGGAGACCTGAATTTGTTCGAAGGGTTTTAAGACCTTGGGTTCAGGTTCGTAGAGACCTGAATTTGTTCGAAGGATTTTAAGACCTTAGGTTCAGGTTCGTAGAGACCTGAGTTTGTTCGAAGGGTTTTAAGACCTTAGGTTCAGGATCGTAGAGACCTGAATTTGTTCGAAGGGTTTTAAGACCTTGAGTTCAGGTTCGTAGAGACCTGAATTTGTTCGAAGGATTTTAAGACCTTGGGTTCAGGTTCGTAGAGACCTGAATTTGTTCGAAGGTCAAGTTATCGAAGATAATTGCTTTATTAATTATAGGATACATGGTATCACGATAATCATACAATCGCTGTTTGGGCTATATGTTCTCAAACATATGCCCCCTTTCGTCATGGTGAAAAGAGTGTCAAAATGAGATTGGGGTTGCACTCATAACACAATTGCCTACGTACCCAGTCAAGGGGTCAAGCCTAACGTAATTCGAGGAATTTAAGTACCTAATGATAATATTTCTTCAGATTTGTGGCATTCCACGATCTGATTTCAGGTACTCCGGTTCGCACCTTCAGGAGCTTATAGACGCCAGGTCGTACCACGTGGATAATCCGGTAGGGACCTTCCCAATTGGTTCCTAACTTCCCAGCATCTGGTTCCTTGGTTCCTTCGAAAAACTTCCTAAGTACCAGGTCACCTACAACAAATTGTCGAGGCCTGACTTTGGAATTATAATGTCGAGGCATTGCCTGCTGATAGTTTTGAATCCGAAGCAAAACTTGGTCTTGTCGTTCCTCGATTAAATCGAAGCTGTCTGATAAGAGCTGGTCGTTAGCTTCGGGATCAGACGTACATAGCTCTCGACGGAGGCTCCCAGTGGAGGTTTCCGCCGAAACGACAGCTTCCATTTCGTAGGCTAAAGAGAAAGGGGTTTCCTCTGTAGCCTTTCTCGGGGTGGTTCGTCATGCCCAAAGTACTTCAGGTATCTTTTCAGACCAGGTTTTCTTGTTGGTTCCGAAGCATTTCTTGAGGTTTGCTAATATTGACTTATTAGCAGCCTCCGCCTGACCGTTACCTTGAGGTCGTCGAGGTGTTGAGAAGGTAAGGCGGATATTCCACTTGTCGCAAAATGCTTTGAAGTCGCGAGAAATGAACTGTCATCCATTGTTGGTTACGATCTCATACGGGACGCCATAGCGGCAGACAATGTCTTTCCACACAAATCCTTCGACTTCGAATCTAGTTATCTGTTGGAAAGCTTCAGCCTCTATCCACTTCGTGAAGTAGTCTGTCAAAACCAAGAGGAAGCGTAGCTTCCGCCTTCCCCTTCCTGGCGTTATGAGTGGTCCTATGATGTCCATGGACCACTTCATGAACGGGACGGAGCGGATATTGAGGATAGTTTTTCCGCAGGCTGATGTATAATCGGTGCATGCCTTTGGCATTTATCACATGAAGAGGAGTAAACCTCGCAGTCAGCGATAATGGTGGACCAGAAATAGCCCTGTCTTTTGATTCAGATAGCTAGAGCTCTGCCCCCAGGGTGGTTTCCTCAGGAGCATGCGTGCATTTCTTTCATAAGATTGATAGCATCGAGGCCATTGACGCATTTTAGGTAAGGTCCGGAAATGCTTCGTTTATGGAGGGCTGACTCGATTATGCAGTATCTTGCGCTTAATGCTTTGAGTTTTCGGGCCTCCCACTTATTGGGGGGGATCTTATCCTACAAGATGTACTGCATGATCGGTATTCTCCAATCCTCTCTCCCAATGATTTTGTCATGAAGAGATGAGGGCGGGTCTTGTTCAGGTCCCTGAGTGTCGTGACCTGATGTGTCTTGTTCAGGTCCCTGAGTGTCGTGACCTGATGTCTTATTGCCCCCGGAGATATTGGTCGGATTAGGCTCGAAGGAGTCTGAATTCTGAGGAATATCTCCAGTTCTGGTGTTGTTCTCCGGAGTCTGGGTCGTTTCTTCGGATGCGCTTTCAAAAGCAGAACGACTCCTGGTCCTGGCTGCGTGGACAGGTGAATCTGAGGTCTGGATCTTGCCCCCGGAGGTATGCTTTTTAAAGCTACGAATTTTGGTTTTTGGGAACCAGTACGTTGTAAGAACTTGGGTTGCTACCGTCTGGCGGTAGCTACCTTCCGTTTGCTCTTTCGGCTTGCTATCGATCTCAGCTTTGGTAGCTATGTCAATACTTGGCTTTTCGATTCCCTCTACGGGTATGATCCGTTTTACGAGGGGGTCTGATGTTGACGCTAGAGCAGCCAGCGCGTCTGCTGAGGAGTTCTCTCCTCGTGGGATCCTCGTTAGTTCAAATCTGTTGAACTGTCTAGTGAGGTTCTGGACGACTTCGAGATATGCCCCCATTCTTTCGTCCCTCGTTTCGTATTCTCCGTGAAACTGGCTAGCTACTAGCTGTGAATCACTATAAGCGTTTAGCTCTCGAATTCTGAGGCTTAAAGCGAGTTTCAACCTTGCGATTAGTGCTTCATATTCAGCTTCGTTGTTTGAGGCGCTGAATCCAAGCCTATATGACTGCTCAATGGTTTCTCCTGCTGAAGAAGTTAGTCTTAAACCGACACCGGAACCCTGTTTTGATGAGGCTCCGTCGACATACAAGCTCCATTTCGGAGTTTCCATTTCAGAGTCTAATTGCTCGGATGCTAGCTCAATGATAAAGTCGGCAAGGACCTGAGCCTTCGCTGCTGCTCGAGGTCTGTACTCAATGTCGTATACACTGAGCTCTATGGCCCATTTAGCCAATCGCCCTGACTGGCTAGGGCTGTGCAATATCATTCGTAATGGTTGTGAGGTCATTACGACGATTGAATGCGATTGGAAATAAGGTCGCAACTTTCTAGCAGCTGTTACGACTGCTAGAGCTAGTTTTTCCATTGCAGGGTACCTTGTTTCGGCATCTATCAAGCTCTTACTGGTGTAATAGACAGGTCTTTGTTCGTTTTGTTCCTCCCGTACCAGAACGCCGCTAACTGCAGCAGTCGATACAGCGAGATACAAGTACAATGGCTCTCCTACTACTGGTTTAGATAGGATCGGAGGTTCGGAGAGGTAAGCTTTCAATTGTTTGAAGGCTTCCTCGCATTTCTCGTCCCATAAGAACTTCTTATTATTTCTTAGGAGCTTGTAGAATGGGAGACACTTATCGGTGGACTTGGATATGAATCGATTTAATGCCGCGATTCGTCCAGTCAATCTTTGTACCTCTCTGGTTGTCCTAGGTGACGGCATTTCTAGGAAGGTTGCTATCTGCTGCGGGTTGGCTTCAATGCCTCTTTCGGTTACGAGATAGCCTAGGAATTCGCCCGAGGGTACCCCGAAGGTACATTTAGTGGGATTGAGCTTCATATCGTACTTGTTAAGGATATCGAAGCATTCTCTTAAATGGGCGATATGGTCTTCTCCAGCTGAGGATTTGACTAGCATATCGTCAATATAGACCTCCATGGTTTTTCCAAGTTGTCCAGCAAACATCTTATTTACTAGCCTCTGGTAGGTAGCTCCTGCATTCTTTAATCCGAATGGCATAACCTTGTAACAATAGGTTCCTCGTTCGGTTATGAATGCAGTTTTCTCCTGGTCGTCAGGATCCATCATGATTTGGTTGTACCCTGAGAAGGCATCCATAAAGGATAGGAGTCGATGGCCAGCTGTTGCTTCAACCAGGCGGTCGATGTGAGGTAACGGGAAGCTGTCTTTAGGACAAGCTTTGTTCAGGTCTGTGAAGTCTACACAGATTCTCCATTTCCCGTTTTTCTTCTTTACCACTACTGGGTTAGCTAACCAGTCGGGGTAGTGTACCTCTCGAATGGACCCAGCTTTCGTAAATCGGTCAACTTCGTCGTTAACAGCCTGAGCCTTTTCGAGGCCTAGCTTGCAACGCTTTTGTTTGATCGGTTTGAAAGTAGGGTCTACTTTCAGCTTATGGGTGGTGACGTTCAGATCTATGCCTTTCATGTTGCTGGTGGACCATGCAAAGGTTTTGACATTGCTTTTCAGAAAATCAATGAGCTCCTTTTTTTGTTTCAGGAGGTAGCTCGGATCCGATGCTCACCTGTCTTTCAGGATCTGAGTCGTCGATGCAAACTTTTTCAGTGAGGTTCTTGGAGGGACCTCGGATATTTTGTTGCATTTCGCGACCCTCCTGGATCTGTAATTGCTATTGGGGGGATTTTTTGAGGATTTCGAATCCTCCCAAATAGCAGATCCTGGATATCTTCTGGCTACCGTGTATGGTAGCTATCCCTTCGGGTGTTGGGAATTTTACGCATTGATGATACGTTGAGGCTACTGCCTTCATTTTGTGAATCCAGGGTCTTCCCAGGATCGCATGGAACGGGGAAGGTCTGTCGATGACTACTAAGTTGGTCATTTTCATTATTCCGCCAGCTATGACTGGGAGCTTGATAGTTCCCAATGAGGTAGCTGTTTCTCCGGAGAAGCCTACGAGGTTAGCTTTTTGGCCAATAATTTCGTAGTCATTTATTTCCATCCCTTTTAGGGTGTTATAGAAAATGAGGTCGACAGAGCTTCCTGTGTCTATCATGAGCTTAGGGACCTCGTATCCTGCGATGTTCAGGGTGACAATCAACGCATCATCGTGAGGTCTGTCGAGGTTTGAGGTCTTGCTCTCCCAGAAAGAAATCTTAGTATTGGATTCAGGGTTAGGAGGCTTAGGTCCAGTGTTAGACACAGCCTTCCGCACGTGATTCTTAATGGAATTGACGGAATCTTGACATATGTCTGATCCTCCAAGGATACAGTCCACCCTCGAGTCGGGGCTCGATTGAGGGGACGGTTTGCTCAAGAGAGCTTCGACTTGTAAACTTTTTCCTTGGGGGAATTTCCCAAGAATCATGTCGACTCTTTTCTTGGGAGCTGGAGGTGGCGAATCGGTCTCCTTCTCAGGTGACCTCTCGCGTTTCGGGGAAGTGTCCCTGGAACCTCTTTTCTGATAAGGTGGTGGCTTTTTAAGGTCCACGCCCTTTATTTCTCCAGCTGCGAATTTAGCTGCCAACTGTCGTTGGAGGTCCCAACATTCCTCGGTTGAGTGCCCTTCGCGATCGTGATAAGAGCAACGTTTGCCTTTATCAAAGCCTTTTGACCAGGGAATTTTGTTTGCTGCTGCAACAGGTTTCTCTTCCTTGTCTTCCTCGATTGCGTAGGAATGTTCTCCCTGAGTCTGATTATTTCGGGGGTTACCCTTTTTATGAGGTCCCTTAGCCTCAGAGGATTCACCTTTCGAGTGACTCTGAGGTTTCTTGTGGAGTTTATCCAGTGCAGCTGTCTCCTCCTCCAGAGTAATATATCTGGTGGCTTTATGAAAAGCGTCATCGATAGTTGGAGGAGTATTAAGTGTTAGCTCTGACCAGAATTTTGATTTATAGATCAGACCTCTCCTAAGAGCCTCGATGGCGACTAGGTCGTTAGGATTCGAGAGCTTAGTTCTTATTGCCCTGAATTTCTCGATGTAGACTCGTAGTGAGTCCCCCATTCCTTGTCTGACCTTCCACAGGTCGGCCTCAGAGGCTTGCTTCAGGATATGGGTTGAGTACTGCTTCATAAAGGCGTTAGTTAATTGATCGAAACTGTCTATCGAGGCTGGCTCGAGACCGGAGGACCACTCAAGGGCTGTTCCGACCAAATTTTCGGCGAATGTCCTGCAGTAACCTGCTTCACATTCTTCCTGTGTGAAATGGGCTTTAACGATTGCCAATCCGAAAGCTCTCAAATAGGCCTTTGGGTCAGAGGTCCCATCATACTCGGGAATTCTGATTTTTCGGGTATCTCTTATGTGAGAGCTGGCAATTCTGTCCGTGAATGGAGTTCCACGGGTTTCCTCGATCAAGCTATCGATTTCGGGAGCTTTATGGACCTGAGCTCCCAATTTTTTGAGAGCTGCGTGAGTTCGTTCCATATATCTACGGATAGCTTCAGGTCCCTCTAAAGGAAGGACGTTTGGGTCGTTAGCAGGTACCCGACGGGCAGGTTCCTGACGGAATCTAGTTGGCTCATCCTCCCATGCGGTTGGTGGGCTAGATCGCTCACCAGCTCTTGGGTTATCGGAATCTATCCTTTGATAACCGTCCCCATTTGGGATCGAGCTTCTGGTTTGATAAACCGAAGCTGACGCTCTGCCCCCAGATGGGAAGGATATTCCTGCTCCGGACCTAAGATCAGGCGGCGGAGGAGGTAAGCGAGTGCTCCTGTCAGTAACCTGACCGGGTGTGGAACTAGTCGTCGCTATGTTACTTCCCATAGCACTGGTGTTAGGTGGATTAAACGCGGGGGCTGTCCCAGTATGAGGTGTCTGGAAAGCAGATCCGCGCCCTTCCGGAGCAGTGCTATCAGGGGAAAAGTTTAAACGTCCTCGGGGAAATGAGGGATCGGTTAATCGATCATGAAAAATGGCCCCCGGAGCTTGACGTTGCGGTGGTTGGGTTGTTGCGTTTAGAGATCTGGTTATCTCTTCGAATCGTTGCTGACGAACAGTCAGCTGATGCATCGTGCGCTCACTTTCCTGAGCTCTGTCCACTAACTGCATCATCATCTGGCGAATCTCAGAGAGCTGAGCCTCCGTTTGATTCGGAATGGCTTGCTGTTGAGGATTCTCGGTAATCGGGAGCCCGGAGGTGGTTCCACCTGATGATCTCGGGTTAGTAACCCCGGTTGTAGTTTGGCTCGTTCGAGCGCCAGCCGGAAGCTGTTGCCCAGATCGGTGGTCGCCACGTTGAGGCTCTGTGATTACGAGACTAGAGCCTCCGTCGTTCGGTGAGCCATCGCTCTGAATCGGGAGGTTAAGGTCACACGGGTTTGTTGTCTGATCGGTAGGATTCATCCTCAAGTTAGATTAAGGGATTCGATTGTTTCTTCCCCACAGACGGCGCCAATTGTGAGGGATTAAACTCACACCTAGATTTTAGATCAGGTTTTAAGGTTTAGGAAAGGTTAGGGAAAGATAACGTGGGCTGAATCCCGTAATAACTTGTTGAATGAACTTCGATTTGTATTGATATAATGGAAAAAGGATGGTTACAAAAGGTGATCTTTGATGAATACAAAGATTTATAAGAATATTACAAATAAGAATGTTTTGATGAATGTTGAGTGAAATATGAGTAAAGTCGGATCCTTTGATCATTATTTGATGTCTTCTTTAAATAGCCTCAGGCTCCGTCGGTTGCTACCAACAGGTTCCCGAGATCCTCTCCGTGATTTGAGGGATTTGTAACAGCTTCCCTTTGGCCGGGTCATGCGCCTGTTTACTTGTCAACGAGCTACCTCTTTGACCGGGTCATGCGCCTGTTTACTTGTCAACGAGCTGCTTCTTTTCCTTGACCTCTCTGATGAACATCTCTAGCTCACAGCCTCCGGATCTGACTTAGCTGTTTTTGAAGATTGAATTCATGATGGGCCTTTCGCGGCCCGTTATCATTTCTTATTGTCTATCACTAGCTAGGGATCATATTTGGGCCCAACAGACATCTCGCAAAGATAAGTAAAGAAGAAAAATCACAAGAATAAGAGAAAGAAAAATGATCGGAAGTAAAAAAGAAAGATCAAAGCTTCATCGCTATTTAAAGGAAAGCCTCAAACGGCTATATTGCGGCTCCCAAGGAACGCAATAATTGCCTAGGCTACCCTATAACCGCCAAAATCACTTCCCCTTCGCCCTAGAAAATCACGCGCACGACCGTTATGCGGTGCAAAATAACCGACGAATTGAAACATTGGAAACCAAAGAAGATTCAACTGGGCTCCCGAACCAAGTAAACCGAATCGTCTCTTTCCATCTTGATAGAAAGAAAAGAGATTGGGGGACAAATGTTGAACCCAATTTTCGACGTGGGCTAAATAGGCCGTATTTAAAATGGGTCGTAAAAGGATTAAACCCACAGCGACGTCAACAAGGTGGAAAAACAGGTCGCCGAAGTCGAGAAGGTCGCGGAAGCAGTTACAAGAATAGCGGAGTCGAACCTATAAAAGGAAGAGGAGATCAAGGCTAAAGGAGATAGCGAAAACCCTAGAGAGAGAGCACACCACACACATTACATCTTTCTTACTTCGTTTAGATCTCATTTTAGATCGACCTCCTTGTTATAGTCGATCTCTTAGCTATTCTTTGTACTCGACCTCTTAATCAATAAAAGTCCATTTTTGTCTACCGAATTCCGATTACATCGTTGTGTTCTAAGGATATCGTTGCCTACATCTTTTTGTCACTTCCCTAGTTTACTTACAAACACTACAAAATACTTGAGTGTAGATTATAGGTTCTACAATGACGTCATATTTTTCGAAGTCTCCGCCTCCGTTTGAAGTTTAGCGATAGTCTCCTCCAGCTCCTGCTTCTCTCGGCTCAATTGAAGAGATTCATCTGAAGCAATTTCTACTGAACCCTCGATGGCCCGAACCTTTGCTTGAAGGTCCCTCAGCTCCAGTTCCTTCGCAACATGCCTACTCTTCTCCTCAGACAATTGATGGGTTAATTCGGAAACCTCATCTCGATTAATTGATGAACCCTCCTCCACTATTCGGTCCTTCAGATGATGCAAATCAGAAAGGACCTACGTCGGAAAACAAGTCTTATAAACTGCGGACTCATAATACAAGGTCTTATCCATAACTCACCTGAAGGAGTTCGCCCTGGACCTGCTGAACAATCCCAGAGGAGTCCTTGTCCGGGGGAAGAGCCTGCATCCTCGCGAACACGTTGGCATTCAAATCAGCCAGCACGTCAGACAACCCTCCGGATGAGTATCCAGTCAGCAACGGCCGCTGTGAACGCGTGCTTACACCTTCCCTAGGCATGCCGCCTCGTAATGGAGAGGAGTCGCCATCCCTCATTATCATCCTACGCTTGTTACCAACAGTCGCGGCTCCATCGCCCGAAGCATTCCTGCTGGATGAGTCCCTTCTCGCCGATATGGCATATGTGGCCTTCTTAAAAGCCACCATCGGATCTTCAGGATCTCCTTCCCTTTTGTCTTCTGAAAAAGAGATACTTCGCGAGTTATTATGTGAAAGAGGGATACATGTAGGTCACAAAGAAATAACTTACCCCATAGCTTGCTACGGCGCAGGACCTCCAAACTGAGAAGATGGGTCACGCGGCGTCGCTCGAGGGGAAGCTTCCGTACCTGAAGAACATTGCGTTCGCCCTCGACGGGAGCTGAGTGAGTTCCCTCTAAAAAAAGGGGGAAGGAGGAATGAAAATCAGAAAGATTCCATCATCAGAACTCGTGAGAAAGAGCGTCTACTAAAACCCCTTACTTGCGAAGTTCCACCGATAATGGGATCCTGGGAGAGTCATAAAAACATATCTCTCTGGCCATTTCTTCACAAAAGCCAATCCCTTCCGATCAGTCTTGGGAAGTTCCTCAACTATGGGAAGTCCCGATCTCGGACGAAGATGAAAACGCCCCTCCTGCCCATTGATAAGAGCTAGATGATAAGCAAAAAGTACTTTATTAACTCCGAAAGCCAGATCTTCTTCATCTCCGAGGTTTTGGATAGCTATGAGGATACGCCAAGCTGGAGGATTAAGCTGGGATGGAGAAATATGGAAGTAGCTGCAGAGACTCGATATCAACAATGGTACGTCGCCTCTGAAGCCCGATTCAAAGAAAGCCTCATAGATAGCAATCTCCTCGGGCATACCACCAGAAGCCCGCTCTGACAGTATGGGAATGCGAAGAACGACGGAAGAAGGAAGCGAATACTTTTTTCGCCAATCGCACAACTCGTCCTCCCTAACCGTTGATGCAGGACCCACTTGCGGAGATCCCGAAGAAACAAACGACAGGGGAGCTGGGCTCAAAGGATTTCGCACGTTTGTGTCACGGGGTGACGGTGGGCTGCTGGATCCGGATGACAAGGAGTTCGTTCTCTTCTCCAATTCGCTCATTTCTGCCATTAAAAAGCTTCGGGAGTTGGCACGAGAAATGGCAAGATTCGGGGTTAAGGAGACGTTACACGAAAAAGAGAATATATATATACAAAAAAGGGTAGAGAGCCGCTGGGAGTTCTTCTCGGAAAATCCGCCGATCCGGGATCTCGGAGTTCCCAAGACTGGGCTCGGGAAATTCAAATTCAAATGAACCCCGCTACCCAGATCTCTTGGAATAAAGACGTCCTCGAAAGGAAAGTGAGATCCAAGAATGAAGATTATAGTAATTATGGACGATCCGAAGGATCTTTCAGCGATTGGGTCGAGAAATTCAAAAGCCTTCTTGAATCATAGTTTCCAGTTACGGTCCCGATCTGACCCACTGCAAGAAGATAAGGTACCCAAGAGAAAACTACCAAGGCTCAAGAAGCACATGTTATCCTTTGATTTCCACGAGCAAATCAAGGAATAAGGGGAAAACTGTTGGGGAAAAATATCCAGACATGAGTTTTCTCCAGCTTCCGGCTAGGTCTTCGACTTCCGGACCCTTGCTCAAGAAGAAACCAGGAACTGACCCCTGCCTTGGGTCCGACCCCTAGATCGGACCGACCCCTTGGAGTAAAATAGAAGTTTTCTACCTAAAGGGAAACTTCCATTTTTCTGATTATGGAAGAGTTCTATCACTTGAAGCCGACATCTACAACTATAAAAGAGGAGCCCAAACCCTAGAATAAGGGATCGACTTTCGGAGGCTAGAAGATTAGAGTTTAGGCGACTAGAACTAAGGTTTAGACACCCAAACATTGTAGTCCCGATCAAAACACTCAATAACATCTTCTAGTTTACGATTTCTCTTGCTTTCATACAAATCCTCTAGTGTTCTGTAGCACTTAAACGATCCTACACAAAAATACCCTAACAATCCTAATGCTTGCGGATCCTGAATAGGACAGACACTAAGTTACTATTTTACAGGCAGTCTGCAACCAGTTCAACTGTATCACCATTGTTAAAGTCTTAAAGGAGCTGAACTTTTTGGTGAGTGATTTGAAACTTTCGTGAATCATCTTAGTTTTCTTATTGGCTGAAAGAAACCTCATTATTTTCATCTATAAAATTTTTTTATCAGTGTGTTAAAACTCAATGACTGCACGAGTGTGATTCATTACACAATTACATGCTTTTCAACACAGTCAGTGTGTTTATGTTTCTCCACCTGTTTAGGGACTGCACGAGTGTGATTCATCTGTGGGAGCCAGTTCCTGGTGCATAGACTGTTGATCATATTCCATTCTCCGGACGCACTGCAAATGTATAAGATTTACAAGTAGATCCGGCGCTTTTGTAGCTAAATTGTGTGTGTACTGTTAATGTCTGTTTTCGACTGAATATTATTTACTCTCTTTCCTGTGAAGTCCGGGGCTGAAGCCAACATCTTTGCATCGTCTTTTGTTGATGCCGACTGTTTCAGTTTTGGATGTCCAATTTGGGAAGTCACAACATTAGCTTTCAAGCAACAAAAAGATGTGAACGTCATCTCATGGAACAGGTTCTTTTGCCAATATACGTTGAAGTCTGTAGGTTTTATAATTTCGTAACTTTTACAGAAAATTGTTAGCATCATTTACAATGGAGTCTTGATTTCCATGTCAAAGGACCTCACATATATTAGTCAAATAGATAATCAGATTGCGGAACTCATTGTTTGTGAAACTTTTGATTTTGCTGTGAGATGCCATGAAGTAAGGATTTGCAGGTTTTCATTTACATTTACCAAATTAAGATAAGTGACTTCGTCAAACTTCAAATGTGCTCAAAATGTTTAGTGATGATGTTTTTAGGTTAATTGAAAGATCTAACCCGATTAGAGAAAGAGAGGGGTGTATGTCCTTCTTCGGAGATTGATGCTTTCATGAAGGTCAGCATCATACACCTCCTAACTTCCTTTGATTAATTCCATTTTCTGTATGATTTGTTAGCTACCGTCGGCAACACTCTTTTCCTTTCTGATGCTGCCACATCAACGTAAACCAATTACATGTATATATTTCATTAGGTGAGGCATATGGATAAGAAGGGTCATTAGCTCCACTGAAAGCGCTTCTTAGCATTCCTATTTTAGAAACAACAACGGAAACATGGCGAGAATATTAGCTGGTCGAACGTCAGTAAGCTTAAACGAAGCAGCTTTTCTTCTTTTTCTTGACAAAGGGCTTCAAAACGTCTCTGCGCAACGATCATCTACATTGGTTTCTAGCATCACATGCTACTCATGTGGAATCGTCCTCCCAAACGTCTCTTCGCAACGATCATCTACATTGGTTTCTCCTCCTTCTTCCGGCTTCAAGGTTAGTTGTATATATCCTCTACAACTATGCATGTTATTTTCAGTTCACACACAAACACATGCCAGTGTGAAAAGCTCATTTTGATTGGTTCAATATAACGAATGTGTTCCTAACTTTAAAAGAGTAACTTGATATCAGCAACGTCTGAAGTCGAGTTCAATCTTTGGAGATTCACTACGACTAGCACCAAGATCGCAATTGAAAGCGAAAGGCTAAAAGCAACGGTGCTTCAATTGTGACCAAATGTGAAATTGGTCAAAGTTTGGCAAGTCTGGAGTAACAAAGTGACTCAATAAATTTAATTCAAATTCCGTGTTATAATTGAACTATTGAGTTTTATGTGTATAGGAAGAATTTTTGAGACAAGCAACGCCTGAAAAGGGATTGAGAACTTTGCTGATGTGTATGGTTTTCCAGGAACTCATGAGTTCTTGCATGTTGGATAACACACACCTTACTAAGGTGTGTGTTATGTTTTGGCTGTTAAAAGGTTTCCAGGAACTCATGAGTTCTTGCTTCTTGATGAAGGTACTCTAGCTCCTCTGCTTTTGGTCAAAGCAAGATTCACTCTTTGGTAGCTTTTGACTGAGATCAAAACGTTTCTCAGGCAAATGGTAGCATGTTAAGGAGACAACAGAGATTAATGAAGGAAAAATGTTCTCACCAAGAAACTTGAGAGCCACGTTTGACAATATTCCGAATACAACAAGGTTCTTGCTTTTGTTCTTCTTTTACAAATCTATACAAATCTCTGAATGTTTTTCTTGTTCACTATTAAAATCAGCTGATTGATTACTACGTGAAAGAGAAATACACACTGCGATACACAGGAGGTATGGTTCCTGACGTTAACCAGGTTCGTTCCTCTCTAGCAGGACTAGTTTTTTTGCACAGCTAGATAAAACATTTACTTTGGCTCCCAAATTTTATTGAGCTGTTTTATTATAGGTGGCATAACTCTAAATTGTATCAAGATTAACCTAAAAATGTTTATAGCTTTTTAAATTCTCAGATTAGACCATTTTAAAAGGAAATTTGACTTAAACACGTTTTTGGTGGAAGGCAGATCATTGTGAAGGAGAAAGGAATCTTCACGATTCACGAACGTGACTTCTCCAACGGCTAAGGCAAAGTTGAGACTTTTGTTCGAAGTGGCTCCTCTTGACTTGCTCATTGAAAATGCTGGTGGATTCAGCAGTGATGAATACAAGTCTGTGCTGGACAAGACCATCGTCAACCTCGACAATAGAACTCAAGTTGTTTATGGCTCAAAGAACGAGATCATCCGCTTCGGAGAAACCCTTTACAGAACATCAAGACTCAAGAATGCTCCTTTTGGAGTTACAGCTTGGAAGCAATCCCTTTAAAAGAAACTGAAAGTATTTTATTTTCCACAGACGGGATAATTTACTTATATATATATATATATATAAATCAATTTGTGAGAGTAATGTTGATGTCTGGTAACCACCAGTGACGCATGATACGAATACACATTTCATTTAGCAGGCATTCTTATTTTTTTATGTCTTTGATAACACGAAAAGAAAATCTAATATTTGAAATAGTGGGTATTTTTTATCAAAAAGATAGTGGGCCTTATTGGACAATAACGAACCCTGTTAAGCGTTTTTGTGTTAAAAAAAATCTTGGGGAGGAAGTGAGATCGTGTGATTGAAACCAGTACACGTAGAAAAAAACTCACCGTCCGATTGAAAATGTATCCGTTGCGATATACATAAAAGCGTATATCTGAGGCAATTTTCCACGGATCCTCTTCTCTCAAAGATTTTTACAACTAGAGAAGTTCACGACATTCTTAAAAACAGTAAGTTATTCCTCGATTTCTCTTGATCGTGAATTGATTTCGCTGGGTTCCGTTTATACCTTATTTAATTAGGGCTTGATGCGATGCGATCGATTGGATTTTACGATTTTGTTTTAGGGTTTCCAGTTTCCTTAACCGCTCCATTCTTTTTTTTTTAATTGTTGTTGTAGTGATCCCGGAAAGCGCTTGAATCGGAGTGGAACAATCGTTGAAGGTAACGTCTCGTCCCTATCTACGCAAATTGTATTTTTTTTTCTATGCGATCTGACAAGTTTGCGTTGAGATGATTGTAGCAATTGACACGATAACTTGATCTTGCTTTATAATTTGGGCCACTTTATGCCGATTGCTTATATACATAATGTTTTTTTCTTGTGCCGATTGCTTATATATGCATTGTACAAGAGGAGCATTACAGATCTCTCTGTTTTTGTTTTACAGAATGTGGAGAAATCATCATTGACAGATTGAAGACAAGTGTGAATCTTCGAGTTGAACGTACGGCTTAAGAAGTAGCAACATAAAACAGATAAGTTCTTTTACTTCTTTTATGTCTTTATGTTTTTGTTTTTTAGTTTTATCAAACTCCAAAAATATCATAGGCAGACACTTATCTAATAGTGTTCTGCCAGATTCTTATTTTTGGGAACATTGTCCCGAGTCCCTGTTGCAGTGAAAGCTTAGTCCTAAAGGAAATTTAATTAAATCCATCTCCCTAGAAACTGTTGGTTGGTAGTGCATGAATGTCTTAAGAGATGTTTGGGGATGGAAATTAAAACACAACTTAGTACCCACGGCTTTAACAAAACAACCATCGGCTTAAAATAACACACACCTTAGTAGTACCCACGGCTTTACAAAACACAACCACCGTTGGCTTAAGAAAAAAAAAGACTTCTTTAGACAGAAAACAGCTATTTCTATAGCTATGAAACTTGATGGATGGATAAACGACCATCAGCTTATAAAATAGTCTTAAGACAAAGGCTACGAGAGTTGGTTTTGTACTTGATGGATTGAAAAATAACACACACCTTAGTAGTACCCACGGCTTTGCAAAACACAACCATCGGCTTAAGAAAAAAAAAGAGTTCTTTAGACATAAAACAGCTATTTCTATAGCTATGAAACTTGATGGATGGATAAACGACCATCAGCTTACAAAATAGTCTAAAGACAAAGGCTATGAGTTGGTTTTGTACTTTTTGGGTGGAAAATAACGACCACAAGTCATGAAAACTAAGTGTCCCGAGTCCCATTGCGTGAACTTGTTGGATGGAAAATAACGACCACAATTCATGAAAAGTAATGTCCCGAGTTCCGTTGGTATTGTACGGTTTGAGAGAAGTATTCTCCTAACCACAGCTCTATGAGCAAAGGATACTTGAGGATGCGAAGTGTGAGAAAATTTAGTACCAACGGCTTATTAAAAGACAGAGTTTGTGAATGAAAATGTCTTCATCAGTTAGTACCTACGGCTTATGAACAAGCTTTTAGACAGAGTTTGTAAAACTACCAACGGCTTAAAGACAAACTTTT
Source organism: Raphanus sativus (assembly GCF_000801105.2). NCBI lineage: Eukaryota > Viridiplantae > Streptophyta > Magnoliopsida > Brassicales > Brassicaceae > Raphanus > Raphanus sativus. Next base: position 22,468,979 of record NC_079514.1, on the reverse strand, counting down.
AGACAGAGAATGTGATTGTAAGAAAGTCTTTAGACAGAGACTATTCATCACATTAGTACCCACGGCTTGCAAGTGATTGAATCTGTTTTTAATACATTATCAAATTTGTACCCACGGCTTGCAAAAAAAGTCTTCAGGCAAAGACTGTTTTTGAATACATCATCAGATTTCTACCCACGACTTTGAAAAAAAGTTATAGACAAAGGCTATGAGATCGTCATAATGGCTTTAAAGAATTATCAACCGTTTCTTTCTTTTTTTTACTACAAGTTATCAATTTTCTCTATCTCTGAACTTTGTTTTTTTCTTTCCAGGTGAAACCGAGTCATGTTCTTTTAGCTGTCAGACTCTTAAAACTTCAGTTATCAAAGGTAACTTTCAAACCTCTTTTTCTTTACTTATCTGTTGAATCACATATTCATTAATTTCTCGTATCCAGTGGTAAGTCAGGGGATATCGATCTTTAGGAGTATCAAGATGCTGAAGGTTACAACAAGAACGACACAGATGAAGTCGAGAATCCTGGTAGTGAAGATGCAGATCAACAGAAGGGTGCAGCCGAGAAAGCTCCTGCTGCAGCAGGTACTTAACCACCGTTTGTGCTCTTCCTTTTACTCTGAATCACTTAAGAACCATAACAAACATCATGGTGTTATCAACAGATAATGGAGCAGCAGGCCTTAGGAAACACGAAGAAACTGTAGACAAAGATAGTAAGCACTCTTCATTCTCGCAACCATTACTTTCTCTCTTCAACTCGTGATACAAATTAATTCTTTTTCTTATTTAGGTTCTGAATTCCCTGAAATGAGTACAAAAGAAGCTGGTTCGATATACCATTGAATCAGCAGAACAAAAAAAAAGAAAGAAATACAGTTCGCGAGAACAAGTAAGACTTAATATCAAGAAACTCAGAGCCATTACTGAGGTAAATCCAATCCAAAACATTAGCTGTAGGGATATATTCCTCTTATTTTACCACTTCCCGGATACAAATTCACAAGGTAACTATGAAGCCTTTTGCATCAACTAAAGAATAAACACTAACTTCAAAATGATTTCAAATGTCTCAGATTTCCTTGACAGGTATTTGCTTTTAAATATGGTTATGAAAATCACTTGTAGGAGAAACATACATGAAGTGAACTAGTTACGTACATTTGTTTAGGTATGGGCTTCACAAACTGTTCATATCCCTCATTGACGCTTGTACAGGTATATGTTTACCTTCACTTTTTCTCTTACAAATTGATATTATTACTTATGACTATAAACTAAGTTAAGTGAATTTTGCGTACAGGTCAAGAAATTAGAAAGCTCCATTTTAAGATTATATATGTTTTATTAGGCTATCTTGACAACGTTTCTCTCACTGATCTAGCATCCATGAGATTCTATACACTGACTGCTAACAAATCTACTGATGCGCAAGTAGATTCTTTTTTAATATTGGAACATTACATTGTGTTTCAGTGTTTAATCTCTATTCTTAATTTGGTGCTTGTACGTATGAGAAGGTCTTTTATTTTTATAAAAGTTGATGTATCATAAAGTCTTTGGTAGAGAAACGTAGGTGAGAAACTCCTGCAAACTGTGCTAGTAGTTTCTTTAAATCTTGAATGTTTTTTATTTGAGTCATGCGTTTAACCCTCATTTATCAGTCTAAACATGTTAGAATCTTATATTTTTGGTGCTTGTATGTATTATATGATCTCTCATTTTATGAAATCTATGTATTTTAGATTCTCTGATAGATCAACAGAAGTGAGAGATTAAATCATGTTGTTGTACGTAGTAGTTATTTTTGAATCTTGATGAATGTTTCTATTTTGTGTTATGCTCTTAACCCTCAGTGATAACTAACTCTAAACGGTGCTTTTATATCTTTAGTTTGGTGCTTTTATATATTTTAGAGTCTCTTGTAGATCAAACAGGCGAAACTCCTACAGATTGTGTGAGTTGTTTCCTTTTTGAATGTTCTCTGTTTTGTGTTATGCTCCTCCTACTCTCAGTGATCATTCTATACTGCGTTAGTAATCTGTATGTTTGCTCAGAAAAAGGTTATTATTCTAAATTAGTTTTGTGCTTCTGTGTATTATAATGTATCTTGTTTCTTATAAACTCACTTCTAGATCAACGTAGATGAGAGAGTCCTGCAGAATGTGGTCGTAGATTCCTTATTTCTTGAATGGTTCTGTTTTGTGTTATACTCTTAACCCTCAGTGTCCATTTTAAACATGTGAAATGACATCTCCACAACTCTGCATAGTAGGCTAATGATTACTGTGTTAGATTCTATAAATTGTATATGTTGAATTGAGCTTTTATAGTGATTGAAAATTTCTCTGTTATCAAGTCTATCTCTAAATCTTTGTCTTGGCAACATTTATGTCGCTAAGGCATTATATAAATTGTATACGTTGACTTGAGCTTTTACAGTGATTGAAAATTCCTCTGTTATCAAGTCTATATCTTTGTCTGCGAGTCTTGGCAACATTTCTGTCGATCAATACAAAGGCATTAACATGATAAATCAAATATAATTTTTAGATGCATAGACATCTATCCATAGCTAACTAAACGTGCTTCTTCTGGTCCACCACGGACACAAATGCAGCACCCCGCTTTCAAAAAATATTAGATTGTTAGTATAAATAGAGGAATGTATGAGTAAACTAAAGATACCTAATGAAAAGACTTTTAGGTCCTTGAATCATATAGACACTTTAGAGTTCTACTTACCAAGATGGGTTCTTCATTTTTTTCGAGTGTGCAAGTCCTTGATGGATGTTCTAGTGTATTTCTTTGATCAATGCAAGATAGCTTATTACATCAAACACAAAGAATCAATCAAAAGCATATTTGGAAGTATAAATCAATCAAATAAGCAAAAGGAACAATTACTTACCAAGATCAAAGAAACGTTTATATCTTTTGATGAAACCTAATAGTTTCTATCGTAGTTTATAAGAGAAGGAATGATTGAATGTACCTAGAAGAATGAACGGATGAAATTCACGAAAGGAAACTCACATATTTATATTATAGTTCTAGATTCGCACAACTCACATATTAAGACATCACTAAAAGCAAAAAAAAAATCATCAAAATACAGTAAACACGTACGATAATAAGACATTTCCTTACGTTTTCTTGTTTGTTGGTTGAAACTTTGAATCTTTTTCTATTTATTTTTAACAAATTGCTTCAGAACTTAAAGTTAATTGAATTCTCTGCAAATGGTTAAGGCTAAGAGAAGAACTTTATCATTCTCTTACTTTAAGAGTAGCAACAGTACATTAAAAAAACAGTACATTAAAATACAAGAAAAAAATATCATCATAACATGTCTCCAACAAAAACTAAGACATCACACAAATATCTATAGAGATAGAGGACTTTTTAGTACAACCTATACTAATAAAAAGGACTAAAAGCATGACCCAAATTATTAATAAGTAAACATTAATAAGTAAATATGCCACAAAAAACAACAAAAACAATAAGTAAATATACAATATAAAAAATTAGAATAAGTAAATATAAAATATAAAAATAATAAGTAAATATACAATTAAGAAATGAAAAAATTAAAAACAATAAGTAAATATACAAAATAAACACAATAAGTAAATATCCAATTAAGAAATGAAAAAATAAAATTAAACATCTATCTAAAAATATATTTAAAATAAAAATAAGTAATATATAATATAAGAAATATAAATATTATATTAAACATTTATCGCAATAATAGAATAAGTAAATATACAATTAAAAACTAAACAATAAGTAAATATTTAATATAAGAAATATAAATATTATATTTAACATCTAACATAATATTATCATTTGATATAAAATGAAAAATAGAATAATTAAATATACAATATAAGAAAAAATATAAAAATTAAATATACAAAAATAGAAAAACTAAACTAAACATCTATCTTAAGATGTAAAGTAAAATAAAAAGTAAGTAAATATACAATATAAGAAATAAAATATTACATTAAATATCTATTATAATATTTGAATACGTAATATAAAAGATGAAAAAGTAAATAATAAGTAAATATATAATATAAGAAATAGAAAAACTACATTAAACATCTATATGAAAATATATTATAAAATAAATAATAAGTAAACATACAATATAAAAAATAAAATATTATATTAAACATCAGTAAAAATATTACAACTTGATATAAAAACAAAAAAATAGAATAAGTAAATATACAATATAGAAAAAATAATAAGTAAATATAAAATATAAGATATGGAAAAACTACATTAAACATCTATCTGAAAAATATATAATTCTACATTTTTATTATTTCCAAATATTTTTATAAGTAAATATACAATATAAGAAAGAAAAATAAAATAATTAGTAAATATAAAATATACAAGATTGAAACAGTACATTAAACATCTATCTGAAAATGTATATTTTTTTACATTTTCACTATTTCTAAATATTTTTATAACTAAATATATAATATAAGAGAAACAAGCATACAATATAAAAAAAACAGAAATACAACATTAAACATCTATCATAATCTTATGATTTGATATAGAAACAAGAAAATTAGAATAAATAAATATAAAATATAACGTTGACAAAAAAATATATAAGAAAAAAATATGAATAAGTAAATATACAATTAAGAAATTAAAAACCTATAATTGAACATCTATCTGAAAAAAATATCATAAAATTAATAATAAATATATATACAATATAATAAATATAAATACTATACTAAAAATCTATTGTAATATTAGAATAAATACATATACAATATAAAAAACTAAGCAATAGGTAAATATGTAATGTAATATTATTATTTGACATAAATGTAAAAAAATAGAAAAAGTAAATTTAAAATATAGGAAAAAACAAAAGTAAATGTATTATATCAAAAATGGAAAAATTAAATTAGACATCTATCTGAAAAATGTATACTCAACTAAATAATAAGTAAATATATAATATAAGAAATAAAACTATTACATTAAATATTTAACATAATATTAGAATTAAAAAATAATAAGTAAATATGCAATTTAAGAAATTGAAAAACTACATTAAATATCTATCAGAAATATTTATAGTAAAAATAATAATGAATAATAAGTAAATATACAATGTAAGAAATTGAAATATCACACTAAAAATTATTGTAATATTACCATTTATATAAATATAAATAATTATAAAAAGTATAAAAATAAATATATATAAGAAACATAAAGAATAAGTAAATATACAAAATAAGAAATTGAAAACTACATTAAACATATATTTTAAAATATATGGTTTTACATTTTTATTATTTCCAAATGTTTTTATAAGCAAATATAAAATATAGGAAAATAAATAATAAGAAAATATACAATATGAGAAATAAAAATATATTACATCAGATATTAACCGTAATATTAGAATAAGTAAATAAAAATTAAGAAAAAGTAATACTCCATCTGTTTCAAATTATATGATGTCTTAGAAGGTTTATGTTGTTTCACAATATAAGATGTTTTGAAGTTTTGAAATTAACTTAAAATTTAGTGGAAACTGTTCTACCAATTAAATATACAGTTTTTTCTATGATTGGTTGATGATATTAAGACTATATATTTCGAAGTATCTTTTTATATAAAATTAAACTTTTAATCTTTATGCACTATGTCAAAACATTATATTATGAAATTGACAGAATAATATGTAAATATAAAATATAAGAAATGAAAAAACAACATTAAACATCTATCTGAAAAATTTAGTATCTTACCTATTTATTATTTCCAAATATTTTTATAAGTAAATACAATATAAGAAAAAAGCATACAATATAAGAAATAGCATTAAACATCTCTTTGAAACATTATAGTAAAATTAATAATAACTAAATGTATAAAATATAGAAATATTATATTAAACATCTATCATAATATTAGAAAAAATAAAATATACAATATAGGAAAAACTAAAATATAATAAAATATAATATAAGAAACAGAAATATTACCTTAAATATCTAACGTAATATTATCATTTGATATGAAAGTAAAAAATTAGAATAAGTAAATATACAATATAAGAAATAATAAAAATATACAATATCAAAAATGGAAAAGATAAATTAAACATCTATCTGAAAATATATAGTAAAATAAATAATAAGTAAATGTAGGATATAAGAAATAAAAATATTACATTAAATATGTATATTTTAATATCATAATAAATAATAATAATATGTAAATATAAAATGTAAAAAATAGAAAAATTAAATTAAATATCTATCTGAAAAATTTATATTAAAATAAATAATAAGTAAATATACAATATAATAAATATAAATATAATATTAAACATATATCATAATATTAAAATTTTAAATAAAAACAAAATAATTAGAATATTAAATATTAAATATAAGAAAAATACATAATAACTAAATATACAATATAAGAAATAGAAAAACTACATTAAACATATATTTGAAATGTATAGTTTTACATTTTTTATTATTTCCAAATATTTTAATAAATAAATATACAATATATAATAATAAATAAATATATGATATAAGAAATAAAAATATTAAATTAAACATCTATCATAATATTTGAATATGTAAATATACAATTTAAGGAATAATAATAATAAATAAATATAAAATATAATAAATGAAAAAAATACATTAAACATCAATAATAATATTATTAGTTAATATAAAATCAAGAAAATTAGAATAAATAAATATACAATATAAGAAAATATAAACAATAAGTAAATATACAATTAAGAAATGAAAAAAAAAGAAATTAAATATCTTTCTGAAAAATGTATAAAAATTAATGATAAGTAAATATACATTGTTAGATATATAAATAATATATTCAACATCTATCGCAATAATGGAATAAGTAAATATACATTATAAGAAAAACTAAACAATAAGTAAATATAATATAAGAAACAGAAGTATTACATTAAGAATCTAATGTAATATTATAATTTGATATAAAAGTAAAAAATGTAATTAAAATAAATAAATATATAATATATATAAAAAATGAAAAAAGTAAATATATAATATCAAAAATGGAAAAACTAAATTAAACATCTATCTGAAAATTGTATAGTAAAATAAATAATTAGTAAATATAAAATATAAGAAATAAAAATATTACAATAAACATCTATCATAATATTAGAAAACAAGTAAATATATAATATAAGAAATATAAAAACTACATTAAATATATATCTGAAAAAATATAGTAAAGTAAATAATAAGTAAACATACAATATAAAATATAAATATTTATTAAAAACATTAATCGTAATATTACAATTTGATATAAAAGCATAATAAATAGAATAATTAAATATACAATATAAGAAAAATAAATATACCATATTTTTAACTTTAAACAAATATCTGAAAATGTATAGTTTTACATTTTTTTATTATTTTCAAATATATTTAGAAGTAAATATACAGGAATAACTGAAATATATTATAAATAAACAAAGAATAACTTTATATAGTTTGTATCAGTTCTCTGTTTAGCATCTGGTAGTAACTATAAATAAACAGGTCAATATTAAAAATTTAATCGGTTTATGGTTCCGTTGGCAAGCAAAGACCGATTGTTTAAAACATATGAACCAACTAAACCGAATACACAAAATTAGATTACATCCCTAATCTTTTTCTGAATAAACATATATATATATATATATATATATAAACCCATTTCAGTTCAAATATATATATATTTTCAAAGGAATAAAAACTAAAAATATATATGACATTAATGTTATTTTTAGTTAAAATAACTAAATATATAAAATATATTATTTTCTATTTATTTGTATACGGGCGGCGGGTTGATCACTAGTACTATGTACAAGGGAAACTATGTGCAGTTCAACGTTGTCCTATTGGCTATTTCAACCTATTATTGTGTGCTTTATATAAGTACTTGTGTGCATCTTCCAAGCAGGGACAGATCTTGCTATGCAGAGAAAGTGCGACCTCAAAGTTTGCATTCCCTTTAAAATTCATGTTTCTTCATTGATCTAAACACTTCATCAGATTGCTGGAACCACTCAAGTTGTTGTCTGATAAATCCCAGCATGTTAACTTTTTTGCCAAGGTACTCAATCCCGGCATGTTAAAACCTTTTTGTAAAATTTACAAACCTTTCTTACTTTTAATGGAATTCACATTTGAAAAAAAAGGAAGAAAAAAATGAGAAAGACATAAAATTGAGAGGAACAACATCGTGAAGAGAAGTAGCAAAACAAATAAGGGTTTTGGGGAAAGAATGAAGCGACTAGTAGAGAAGAAGGACCTCAAAAATAAGAGAAAAAGAAGAAGATCTTCACCGTCATTACCTCTCGATCTAATCTCCCAGATATTCTTAAAGCTGCCTGCCAAAGTTGTCGCTAGGTTTTGTTCTGTTTCGAAGCTTTGGTCCACAATCACCACCGACCCTTATTTCAACAGCAACTTCGAAACTCAACCGAGGCTCCTACTATATTTCAAAGGAGGTGGTGATAAGCTCTTTGTCTTCTCGGTTTCTCAACATAACAATCAGAATATTCCTAACGAGTCCTACTCCTATTACTCTTCTGATCAGCCTATTCATCGCTACCATATGGACTAACCAAAACATATTTCCTTCATCTCCAAAAAAAAAACCGAGTCGGTTCATGGCTTATCTGCTTCCAAAAATCAGCAAAACCCATAGTCTGGAACCCTAACCCTAACGTGAGGAAGTTGTTATATCTACCTAGACCAGACAAGAGCTGGAAGAAGGGCATAATAGACCTTTTAGGATATGATCCAATAGATTGTGTACACAAAGTAGTGTGCATGCCTTCGCGTGAAGAAGCATCCGATGAGTGTCGGGTTTTGACGTTGGGATCATCATCATCCAACCAAAACTACTCATGGAGAAGGATAAGAACCAACTGTACTCATCGTCCTTTTGTTTATGGACAGTGCATCAACGGTGTTCTATACTATCAAGCCCAACTTGGTGGTGGTTCAGGTTCAGGACGAGCAATCATGAGGTTTGATGTAAGATCTGAAAAGTTGAGTGTGATAAGTCTTCCATGGGATGGATATTGGAAGATGAGGATAACAACTTATGAAAGAAGGTTTGCTTGTGTTGGTTCCATTGAGAATAGTATTTCAATGTGGGTTTTGGAGGATGCAGAGAAGCTCAAATGGTCGAATCATATCTTTTTACCTCTTTCTCACTATGATCAGGTTTTGGGAGTAGATTTCAAACTAGTGGGTAGCAATGATGAGTCCGGTGTTTACGTGCAAACCAAGCTATCCAAATCTTTTCATGTCATATATATTCATCCGAAGAGAAAGACGTTTAAGAAGGTTGAATATAGCGGGATTGTGGATGATGATTTTAGGAAACACCATGGACTTGGAGACGGACGTCTGCATGAGCTCCAAGTTTTCCCCAATCACATTGAAACTCTTTTGTCTTACTGATTAACTAGGTGGTATCCGCGCCCAGCGCGGAGTGAATAACTAAATAAAAATTAAAGCTTTTAAACTACATATATTAGAAAAATAAAAATTATAGTTACAAATATTACATATTATATAATGAAATATCAAAGAACATTATCCATGTTTATATAAGGTAAGCTTTGATTTTTTTAAAAAACCTGTGTGATTGCTTAGCCGTAATTGAAGTAAATTTTGAGGAAGTAAATCTATAAGAGTAATTTACAAAACTTGTGTAATTGGTTAGATTTTTTTATTTAAAAAAAACTTGTCCATCGATAAGTAAGCTCGGCATTTAAAGGATGATTGAATGCCTTGAAAAAGGTCTCTGTCAGCGGGCGATTACAGCAACGGTCAGAGGCGAGCGGCTTGGTATCACCAACTCTTTGTTCCTTTCTTTTCATCTCTCAACATACTATTCATTAATGGTACTTCATCTCAGTTATTTTTTTTTTGTTCCGATGTGGTTTCGTGGGCGAGTGTTTGTTATGGTTTGTCATATGCTTCGTCTCCTCTTCGTTTTCTCAGTGGCATTGGTGATTTCGCTGTCAAAGAGTGTGTACCTTCTCGACAACGACTCTCAATCAAAGAAAGTTAGGCTTTTCGTCTCGTCATATGCCATTTATTTTTGTGAATTATAATAGTTGTAGGTTTCTTCTCCGCTACCATTAGGAGGTTTTAGGTTTTTGTCTTTTTATGTCTTATGTCTTTTATTTCGTCTAATCTATATTTTCAAATAAGATGGTGGGTCCGTACACTTTTTTTGTTTGGTATTATCTTTTCGGATCGGATTAGATTCGGTTTGATACTATTTTTAGATCAGATTCGGTTTGATTTTTTGAATTCGGTTTTTTTACAAGGATACGTCGACGTCTAATCACCTTATTAGTATTCTGTGTATAGTCTTTATTGACTCTTTTATCCTATAAATCTGCTATTGCTCAATTTTATAGGAATAGAACCAATGACGACGAGAGAGTGAGGAGTTTAACCGGGGGTGTTTGTCTTGGTGTGCAAATAAAGTTGCAGTGGAATGTGACTTGTAGCCAACCGTGTATCCAAGTCCGGATCCTTAGAAAATGACATGACACACACATATCTTTAGTCTTTACCAATTTGCATGTACGTGAGTAAGTCTAATTTGTACCACGTAATTTATGTGTTTGTCTTCATTATTAATTTGTATGTTTGCAGTTTTAACATATATTAAAAAAAAAACATATATTAAAAACACTTTTCTTATTTCATAATATATATTATTTTACCAAAAAATGGAAATTAAAAATAGCAACCATCGGAAAGTATCATTTAATATATAAATTAAATATAGTTCGCCAATGATAAAACATGCAAAATTTAATTTTATATAAATGTAATAATTTATATTTTAAAATAGAAAATACTTTTAAAATTTTATATTTGAAACAGATAGTATATTTAAAAATTTATCCTGTATGTGTATTTAAGTGTGCTATAAGCCTAATTTTACAATGGTTGAGATTTTGTGATAAATCGACTAAACAACAGGAATGTAAAATAATTAAAGAACTTTTATTGATATATTGACAATCTAGAAATCTTCTCCAAAATGGTTCTTAAACCCGTTGAGCAACTTTTGCGTGAGAGCCATGTTATTTTCCAAAGCCGTCTTGTTTTGCTGTAGCTCAACCCGGATTTCAGCATTGTCGGTCTTCAGCAACTCAATCTCTGTATCTTTGTTCTTGATCTGTTCCATAAGATCGTCAACTTGGTAGCCTTGAGCTAAAGAAGAAGACCCCCCGCTGACTGATCGTCAAAATTAAAAACGAATTTTTCCGACCGTAAATAGGTTTTTCTACTAAAAGAAGTAATGATATTAATATTTTACATGCTCTTTTTAGAACAAATAAAATAGTAATTTGGGTACCCATGGATAAACTTATATCCATTTCATTTAATTTCATGAAAACATATTTATTTCTATGAAAAGTTAAAACATGAAAATTTCATTTCATTTTTTATAAAAAATGAAAAAATTGAATTTAATGTTCATTTTTATTTATCTCTATTTTATTTGTAGTTAAACATAATTTTTTTACAAGTTAGTTTCACTTTTAGATATAGTTATATATATGTTTAGACCAAAAGAAAAGATAAGGAGTTTTTGGTCATTTGACATAAAGCTCATCTAGATACAAAAATATAGAATACAAAACGAACATAACTGCATCTAGATACAGTTTCCAGACGCATGATCCAAAATTTCTAGAATCGCGAACGAACAACATCTGATTGATGCATCCAATTACTGCACGCAGAGGCCGCGTCTGGAATTCTCATCCAGCTCACGAAACGAACCGGGCCGTAGACAAAAGGAAAGATCAACACTTTATAAAGTGGTTGAAGAATCATGTATTAACTTAAACTCTTATTCATAAATGATCTGTATTTTAACGTTCACTTTGTTTTTGCAGGTTGATTGTGACGACGATGTAGATTATCCTAAGTGGTTACACGAAGTAATTCAATCTCCACATGTAAAGGTCACCACCTCACAGATGTATTTCACACGAGGCTATACTTTTCACACATATGAGTATGGTAGAGAGCGGGCGACCAGTAACTATGGAATATGTGTGAAAGGGGAAACCGATTTCTACGGTATCTTGACAGAGATTATTGAAGTGGAATTTCCGGGGATATTGAAGCTGAAATGCGTCCTCTTCAAATGTGAATGGTTCGACCCCGTCGTCAACAGAGGTGTTCGGTTTAACAAATTTGGTGTAGTTTGATGTCAATGGTGGACGAAGGTACAACAAATTCTTTATTTGGCATACATGAGTAGAACAAGCTTACTTCTATGTTTTCTTTATTTTTGCAGGTACAACAAATTTGAGCCTTTCATCTTAGCTTCACAAGCAGATCAAGTTAGCTACCTTCCATACCCTCAGATGAGAGAATCGGGAATAAATTGGTTATCCGTGATCAAAGTTACACCTCGAGGACGAATCATTAGTGGAGAAGAACCACCATTGCAAGAAGAACAGATAAATGAAGTCGAGGAACCTGAACAACAAATTGATGACATTCTTCTCATTGATCCGCATAATCATGAGTACGAAGATCTTACCGACGATGGCACAGACGAAGCTGTTGAAGACGACTTTAATGAAAATGATGATGTATCTAGTGATGACGAAAATGTATCCGATTGATGCATTTGTGTTTTAATATGATTGATTTTCAGACTTAATGCATATGATTCGATTATTTTAATCATGAAAAACTATTTAATGTATTGAGATTATAAGAATTTGGGGTTTAAAATGAAAAAAAATATATTGAGGTTTGGGGTTTGGAATGAAAAAAAAAAGATTGAGGTTTGGGGATTGGAATATGAAGAGTAGAAGATAAGAAAGATAGTGTTTGTGGTTTGGGGTTTTTGATTTTAGGCGTTTAGAAAGAAAACCTCGTTAATTCCTCGTAGATTACGACGAAATAACGACGAAACTAAAAAAAAGAGAAAAATGCGGGCCTCGTTAATTCCACGTAAGTCCAAATCGTCGTAAAGACCTCGTCAACTTACGTGGACCCCTAAACCCTAAACCCCAAACCCAAACCCCATCTTTCTTATCTATTTTGTCTAAATCCCAAACTCCAAACCCCATTAATAATTTTATAATTTTCAAAAGATTATATTTTATAATTTTCAAAAGATTATATTTTATAATCTTCAAAAGATTATATTTTTGTTGCAAGATAAAAAATTTAAATAAATAATTTGATTTTGTGTAAGTTTATATTAGAAAGAAGAGATTGATATTAGAAGTTAAAGAATTGTGGTTTTAAAATTTGAGGTTTGGAATGTTAAGAAGATATTGAGGTTAAAAGGAAGATAGGTTTGGAATATATGAAGTAGAATATAAGAAAGATGGGGTTTAGGGTTTGGGGTTTCTGATTTTAGGGGTTTAGAAATTTACCTCGTTAAAAACTCGTAATTTACGTGGTCTTTACGAGGATCAAAAAGACGGGCCTCGCTATTTCGTCGTAAAATTCGGACGGGCCTCGCAATTTCCTCGTAAAGTTACGTGGTCTTTACGAGGAACAGAAAGACGGGCCTCTTAAATTCCTCGTAAAGCTACGAGGAAATTGCGACGCCTCCGTAAGTTTTATATACAACAAACCTCACACTCTCCATTTCGTCCCAAGTTCCTCTCCAATTTCTCTCCAACTCCTCTCCCATTCCTCTCTCCTTCGAAAATGGTAATTTCCTCGCTCCCATAATTAGTTTAGAATATATTAGGTGGTTAGTTTAGGGAATTTAGATAGGTTTACGGATTTTAGGTTCGTTAGTATTGATTATTGTTGATAGATTTTTAATTATTGATGATCATAAACTCAAAACAAAATATTTTTGCAGGTTCGCAAGAACATGCTTACTGCTCACTACAGAGAGATGTTCGGTGAGCCTGGTAGTCAGTTAGACCCGCCAGGTTCTTCTTCAGGTGCCGGCGGTTCCGGTTCTTCGGATCAGGAGTCTGTTCCCGAGACTCAGCACTTCTTCCCTCCGATGGCTCCTCCGATGGCTCCTCCGGTGGCTCCTCCGAAGGCTCCTCCTCAGATCCCTGGCGCTGTTCATTCCGATCTGATGGTGCCACCTACTGTTCCCTTCTCGCAGTACACTGTCGAGGATATTCTCGGTATGCCAGACAGAGCTGGTTTACCAATCGTAGACCCCGACAGACCCGATGGGACTATGTGGTATGTGCATTTTTTAAAAAATTATTTTATAACTTCATTAAATAATTTAAACTTTCATTTTTTTTTCAGGTTTGGGGTTGACAATTGCCTTGCAACGGATGTAACCGAGACGATTAAAGGTTACTTCTCCATGGCGCATCCAAACTGGAAAAGACGCCGATCTACATCAGAAAGACGTGGTTCAAGATTTACGCTGTAAGTAATTCTATTAATTAATTATTTTATATATATATATTTTAAATAACAGATTATTAATATTTTTTTTTTGCAGCAAAAGTATCATTGGTCTATCGGGGTCAGTGAGAGAGTGAGAAAGGCGTTTTACGCGAAGGCGCAAGTTCGCTTGTCGGACACGGTCTGCAACTGGAAGGGTGACTGGATCGTCAAGGGGTACAAGCGTGGCAAACCCGCTGAGCTTGCCACGGATATTTGGGATGGCCTCATCCGTTACTGGAAGGATCCCGACTCCCAGAGAATCGCAGCTATTTGCTCTGCCGCCCGTAACACGGTAGACGAGCACGGTAACGGCCCGATGCAACACTCTACGGGCCAAAAACCCCATGCTAGTGTCTGTTTGGAAATGGTACGTAATTAAATAATTATTTTTTTAATTATTTTTTTAATATAAATATATTTTTAACAATTTTTTTAAATGTTTTTAGGCCAAAGAGTTGGGACGTCTCCCGACTCTTCCGGAACTTTACGAGCGGACCCACAAGAACAAGGGGGCCAGTTTTTAGATGGCAAGTCCG
Source organism: Raphanus sativus (assembly GCF_000801105.2). Lineage (NCBI taxonomy): Eukaryota > Viridiplantae > Streptophyta > Magnoliopsida > Brassicales > Brassicaceae > Raphanus > Raphanus sativus. The sequence goes on along the minus strand of NC_079514.1, from coordinate 22,453,924 downwards.
AGCAAATCTACAACGACGTAGTTGCTCGTGTTGAAGAGCGCCAGACTCAGCTGACCCAGCAGTCCGCCGACGGATTACCCGTTACCTTATCCACAACTGAAGTGGATAAGATTTACGAGGAGGTAATTTAACATTTTAGTTTTTTAACTTTTAAATTTAACTATAACAAATATAATTTTTTTTGTTTTTCAGGTTGTCCCTAAGAAAAAGGGATGTACGTTGGGGATCAGTTCTGTCAATGATGTTCCGAGAGCGACATCGTCTTATGCTCAGAGACGGACCGAAGAAGTCACTGAGTTGCGTTCCGAGCTGGGCGCGACCAAAAGCCGTGTGAGTGGACTCGAGGCCTTCATTGACGTTATATCGGCCACAAATCCGGAATGGGAAACTTTGTTGGGGAACATGAAACAACAAAATCCCATTCCAGGCGAGTCATCCGGCACACATGACGAGGCCGATGTTACGAGGAGAAGCGAGGAATTCTACGAGGCGCTGAACGAGCCTTAGTTATTTTTTTCGGTTAATGTATTATAAAATCCAAAACTTATTTATATATAAAATATTTTATTGCATTTGAATTTTATTTAAAATTTATTCATAAAACAAATATTTAAATACTTTTATTAAATTAAATTAATAATTATTAAATTTAAATAATATTTATTAATTCGAAAATTCGCATAATACGAGTTATTTACTTCAGATACTTAACGAGGAATTTACGAGGAATATTGTACGAGGTGTTTACGAGGATCGCTTTTCAAGGAATATACGTGGTCTTTACGAGGGAAATGTTTCAAGGATATTACGTGGAATTTACGAGGATATGTTTTCAAGGAATTTACGTCTAAATAACGATGAAAGCTTTGCGTGATTTCTACGAGAAAAGCCCGCGAGTGATTTACGAGGAAACGGATCGACGATCTTACGACGAAATGTTTACTTCGTCTTTACGACGAAATAAAGGACTCGCTAATTTACGAGGAAATGGCGAGGAATAACGTGTTACGACGGACGATAAATGACGAAACCATTTCCCTCGTAAACTTCCATTTACGAGGAATTAACGAGGAAAATGGCCCTCGTTAAACATCTGTTTTCTTGTAGTGTTGGTACACACGTACTGAGGCCTGAGAGACACCCATTTCAGGTGTATAACTGTATATATGTTTTACATTTTAAGGGTTTTTTCAAAACATTTGAAGGTTATATATGTATGTGAAGAGGGAATCAAAAGAAGATTTGCAATTACAATGAAAACATGAATCCATATTTTGCAATTTTTTTTTGAATTTCATTCGCAACAAAAAGAAGGCGTCCCCACAGACCAAGTTACCAGACGTCCTCAAGGGTACATAATTAATACCGAAAAGGTGCAATGGTTGGAAAGTAACCACCACTTCTTCTATAAAAGGAGGGCAAGTCCCTGCTTTTGCAGGTACGCCAGGGCTTCATCCTACACCCTGAAACACAAAGAAAACCAGAGAAAAAGAGAGAGATGGTCGGATTCAACAATCCAAGACAGAGATGCATTCAAAGGCAGCAAAGAGGCAGTTTTGGTGGGTAATCATGGGGAGGGTTATGAACGACCCTCTGGTGTGTTTTGATTATGGTTTGCCACGCCATGGGCTTCCTCTACATCCTTAATACACACACAAATAGCCAGGAGAGAAGATGGAGGGCCGGAATGCACTTCCAATAATTGAGACAGCCTTAAAGGCAGATGTGTGTAGAAAGACAGTTTCATGGGAACTAAAGTGGAAGTGATGCACGACCCTTGGGTGATGTTTGATCATGGATGAACACACCCTAGGTTTCCTCTAAATCATGGTAACACACGCAATTGGTTAGAATTGAATGGAGAAGGCCGGACTCCACTCCCAAAGGCATGTACAGCCTTGAAGGTGGATGAAAAGCAGAAACTGGTTCCATGGAAGTTTTATGGAAGGGATGCTGGGCACGACCCATGAATGGATCTTATCAATACTGGAGGTATGTGATAAGACTTGATAGAGGGGTGCAATGGAGGAGCATGGCCAGACATGATAAGGGAAGCACAAGATCTAGTAAGATCAAGTATAAGGACCTTCAGGAAAGGGGCATATCATAGTTGAACTAATTCATCCATGTGTGATGGTAATTATATGCTATGCAACAGCTAGTGATTCATGGTGGTTCATGAGTGAACCAGATATATGGTTTGCATTACCAATGGCTTCAGGCCAAGGCAATGAGGTAATGGAATCATATGGTATGATAGTTATCAACCTTGGGTTGGTAAGAGTTACAAAGGATTGGCTGAGAGCCATGAAGAAGAGCAAGACTGATCAGGTTCATTGGGACATGGTTCCATGGCCGGTTAGGTAAGTGTGAAGACTCATCAGTTTTGAGTCATGTGGGGTGGTTGGTTGATTGACTCAGGACCTGGTGGGCATTATTAATCCAATGCTCTGTTGTTTAGATATGGAGGCACTTAACCACGGCTTGGCCGGTTCAGAGGAATCTCTCCATGGTCTTGGTTGGGCAGTTAAGTCGAGATCTGATAGTTCCTGAAAGAATTGTTCAGATCCGACTTTGGAAATCCCTTAATGGGTATTTATCATGAATTATCATGGTTTTTAATTAGTTTTATCTAATTGATTTAAGGATGGTCCCTTATGGCCGGTTTGGCTGATCTTGGCCGAGATCTATAGGATCGAGGCTGGTTCTCGGAATTCTGATTGGACCATTCTCTTAGTTTGGAATTATCATGAATTGTCATGAATTTTAATTAATTTTTGGAGCATGTTTGCTTGAGGTTGATTTTGCAGCTGAAGACTTCCGAAAGGTACTTAGTCTGTGGGGATGGTTGGTTGAATGACTAAGTACCTAAGGGGAGAGTTTATACAGGTATAAGGGATTTGGACGAGTGGACGGGGAGCTAGGCAGAGCTACATCACAGCTCGATCAGCTGGAAGAGAGTAGGGAACCTCAAGTGAAGTGGTTTAGCTCAACTAGCTGGATGAGCTAGCTAAACAACTAAGTCAGCTGATACAATGAGCTATCAAGCTCCGTGGATGTGGCAAAGGTATGATCTAGCAATGTTTCTTAGATCTAGATAGAATGATTAGGGGAATGGAACCTCGGTTATTGTATGACTTGGATTAGGTTCAGGATCAACCTTGGAGCTGGTTGTAGTTGTGTATACTGACCATGGCTAAGGTGATTCGACCTGACAAGTGCTAGATTGGTTTTAGACCAATGGTTAAGTAGATAATATTCCGCTGTGCATAAGTTGAAAGGATCTAAGCTAGGTTTAGGACCAATGGTTAAGGACCCAAAGGTACTTGGTCTGTGGGGATGGCTGGTTGAATAACTAAGTAACCAAGGGAAGGGTTTATGCAGACACAGGAGAGATGGACGAGTAGACGGGGAGCTGGGCGAAGCTGCCTCGCAGCTCGATCAGCTGGACGAGAGTGTATGGAAGCTCAAGTGAAGTGGTCCAGCTCAGCTGAGCTGGACGAGCTAGTTTAACAAGCTGGGGATAGCTGAGGCAATGAGCTAACAAGCTCCGTGGATGTGGCAAAGGTATGATCTAGCAATGTTGCTTAGATCTAGATAGAATGGTTAGGGGAATGGGACCTCAGATTGTATGACTTGGATTAGGTTCAAGATCGACCTCGGAGCTGGTAGTAGTTGCGTATACTGACCATGGCTAAGGTGATTCGACCTGACAAGTGTTAGATTGGTTTTAGACCAATGGTTGATAGATAATATTCCGTTGTGCATAAGTTGAAAGGTTCTAAGCTAGGGATGACTAAGGTAGTCTTAAGCTAAGGTCTAACATAGACTTCGCCCTTAGGCGAAAGTATAGATAAAGCACGAAAAATTGAGAGGTTCGGTCAGGGTATGGACCGAACGACGTGAGGCATCGAGTGCGGCCTAGTCGGTCGGGTTCGGGTCTTACAAATATGATATACACTGGAACTGGTTATCAAATTATCAAAAATAAATACAAATTTAAAACTATTTAAAACATTTTCTGTGGTTTATTAAAAATTTATATAGGATATTAGTAAGATTAATAAAAAGTTAGCTAATTATTAGTTAAGATCTACATATATTCTTTGTCTTGATTATTTATTTTTTACGTAAAACAATTGTATAACTTTTAATTAGAACTGTATATTTTTGTTGTACCAACTGATTTGTAAACCGGTTCTTTATTTATTTTATATTTAGTTTATTATTTTAAGAAAATTTTAAATTTATCATTTATTGTTTGCTGTTTAATTTCTGTTTTTTTTTGAAGGTTTGTTTTGTGATGGGAGAAAATTTTGCTTCATGATTTGAAAGTTAGTTGTAAAGTTATAGAAGGTTTACTTTCTTACAGTTGATGTAATGTTAATTTTACAGTTTCTTATTTTAATTATTTAAGTAATTAGATTTTACTTTGGAAATAATTTTCAATATTAACACTACCATTTGATGTTCGGGCTTTTTTTGTATATTAGGTAGTGTCAAGCATTCCTTTTTGTAAGAGCGAGTCTATTTGCTCAAACATGGTTTTGAATGACCTCTCAAAAACAGGTTTGAGTGATAGACTTCAAACCAATCTTAAAATCTCTCTGTAATCATAAATGGTAGATATATAAGAAAATCATCACTGTTTTTCTTTTTAAATTAGATTTGTTTTTGTTTGGCTATTTAAAAAAAAATTCTGAAGAAAACTCAACTTAAATCTTATTTGACATCTATCATTTCAGTTCTTTGTTTGAGACTATCTCGGTTTCTCTCCTTTATTACTATTCCTCATTTAGAGAATTCAGAGACTGACTTCGTGGCAAAGTCAGCTCTCGCACGGTAAACAATCTCTCCTTACTTTGTTTTTAAGTTATGAATGAAATGTTAGTTCGACAGAAAAAATATTATTAAACAAATTGCATATATGTTTTGTGTGTTTCTGAAAATAATTTTATGAGACAAAAATGGTAAAATAATTTGTGAAACAAAAATGGTTTTAAGAATTTGAGAATTCTGACTGCTACGGTTTGATCCTGCCTTGCAATCTGAGTTGCAAACCCCACAAATTGCATTATTATTATTATTCTCATACTTGCCTCACTTCTTTTTTATTCTAAGACATTTATTTTTGATACTTTGATAGTATTGTGTATAAACTCAATATTCAAATCCGCCTGCTTGATGAAGCGTTTGACCACCACCTTTAACCCTTCCACAGTGCTTCTCTCATTAAATTTTGTTCAGCTTGATAATGGGAATAATAGCAAGCTCCAGCAAATATATGGGGAAGCTCCGCTCCATTGATCAAAGGGGACAGCAAGGAGCCAAATCACAGAAAAGATACATTGTTCTAGGAAATTTTGGGACTTCAACCAATTCTTAGGCAGCTTTACGGTTGAAACAGCTTCAACCTGCACATAAGGTTCTGTAAGCATAATGCTTCATAATGCTTCTTATTCTAAGATGGGTTGGTCGCTTGGTCAGTTGATGACTTGATGCACAGATGAGAAAATGTATAATTTATTACTTTTGGATAATTTTTGTTTGTTAAAATGAAAACATTTTAATATATTTTTCTTCCTTGATTGCTATGTGATCATTTTTATTGTTCTTGCATGTAGTACTTATTATTCGTGTTTTGCAGTAATACTAATTAATTCATATCATGGAAACGGTGGAAGAGGTGGCACCAATCACTCCAGACACAAAGTCTCAGATTCTTAAAGTCCTTCCAAGAACTTCAACTTCACCAGATACGACAAAAAGATGATACAGAGATTCTACTGAATCTAACCCTCAAACAAAAGAGATAAACCTAATATTTACCAAATACTTGTTAACGGCCACGTCTACTCTTCCGATTTATCTTGAATGTTTACGACATACAGTATTAGACTACAAAGAAAAAGGAAGGTAGCTGTAACTTCTAATCTTCATTCAATGAAAATGTAGGCAATCAGGTTATGTAAGGTTAATTCAAAACATTCCGCCTACTGGTTATGAACCCACCCGCTCTGTCAATGGCAATAGGATACATCTCTTATCTGATCCATACTTTGCCTTGTTGTCCTCTTTTTCCTTGAGGTTTCATATAGTGGAGACCTAACTCCGTACTTCTCTCCAGTGTTTTCCACATCTACATAATCAGAATCATTAACACATCTCAGTATTTGCAGATAGAAATCTTTCATATAAGCTTATGTTGTATACTGGACCATATATGATGTGTCACTTCTACAATCTCAGGTTCCATGTCACAACTTTGTCCTTTGGCCACAAATATGAAATATAAATAAGCAAAGGAATGATTTGGACAATTAGTTCTTTTCACATACAGAGGCAAAAACATATTCTCTCCCACGGAAAAAGTTTACAGCTTAAGATCAAAAGGGACGGGTTGTACTGCAAGGATCCTACCTGAGAAGTATGACCCGCATGACCCATCCTCTAAATCTTTAACAACTGCAACCAATAAAATTTAGCATAGGGCCCAAAACAATTCTAGAACACCCATAAAAAAAATTGAGTGATTGCATTGAGTGTAGTCGCGATCTGCTAACACAGATAACACAACGCATTAAACACTATGCACTCTTCCGCAGAGGTCTGCATTCATCGATATATCAGCTTAAGGTGATCAGCTTCCATAGGTCTATGCTTCCATAGAAACCTGGTTTCTTGTTGATCAGCATTGAAGAAGTTGAACGCCCATCCCCTTCTATCTTTATGGATGTTAGTCTCTGCTGTTTCTACTGATAACAATATATTATCTTTAAGTAGAAAAGATGTATACTGATAAAGAGTTTATGTATTCACCTCATTTGCTTTCTTGTACATAAACTTTGAGATCAACGTTTGTCTTGGTCTTTCAGGCGAATCGAAAACGGAGCTTTCATCTGAAGATAAATCTAACTCATCAAAATGGTCCATTACTGTAAACTGATTCTCCTCCCTCATTGCTAATGTATAGTCATATGTTCTCATCCCCTTCAAGTCTCTTACCACGTGTTAAAGAAAAAAAACTAAAGCAGAGTAGTTCCGCTAGCTTTATGGCTAGGAGACTGTAAGAGTTACCTTTCTGATGAGAACGACATGGAAGAGGAAAAGCTGCCCCATGGTTGCTGAAGCATAGGCCATTAACAAAACCAATGTAACCTGTAAGAACACAAAAAATTACAAACTTCATAAGCAAAGAGAAGCTGCATCAGATTTTATGAGATAAGCAAGTGTGATGAGTAGCAAAAGCATATCTAGGGAACTTTACATAAGACTTCACATCAATTTGGTTTCCATCCCTTTCTTGTCCACAAAACATCTGACGGTTATGTCAATTGTTGTTCCACTTCCACCTTCTATCATTAGCTGTTGTAACAAATCCAGTCGATCTCGTGACTTGAATGATCTATAGGTTTCTGGCAATACACATCATGAGTAAGACAAACCATTAGAAGTATGAAAATGGTATATTTCTTTTTCTCAGCGTAGTTACTGAGCCACTGATTATAAAAAAAAAAATCATAAGAGAAAATTTATGGGTAAACAAACAAATAGGAAAACAGTTTTGAATTCAGGTGTTGAACCACCAAACCCCTTACCCTTAAATTTTGATCAAATCATTCAACACTCGTTACAGGTCCTGCAATGCTTACTACTGCGTTTAACATAAACTAAACACAAAGAAACTGCCTAAAGAAATCCTAACTTAAGATATGGTGTAAAAGTGGTTCTGAAAAAGGCAAATCTCTAAATCACAAAGTGAATAATAAGAAATATCATCTTCCTCCTCTTTAAGATATGGTGTAACAGCATTATCTTTCATGGCAAGTGGACACGGGCCTGATAAAACTCCTCAAAATCTTCCTCTATAACCACCTGAAAAAACCTCACAAAAACTTGGATCAAAACAACTTTGAGCACAAATAACTACGCGTATTCTATTCGTTGGAAGAGAACAAAAAAAAAACCAAACCTTAACATCCATTTTTCTTCCGCTCAAGTTTCTCCTTTGTGAGGATCTTCTTCTCTGCTTCTGTCAATTTAAGATAGCTGAGGATCTTCTTCTCTGCTTCTGTCAATTTAATATGGCAAACATTAGATTCTCCGGCTCAACAATTCAAAATGCGGCTATAATCACCCATACCATTGTTTAAAGTAGAAGACGATAAGATTTGGGAAAATTATGGAACATCACTTGCTGAGAATCAATGATCGGATCTTCATAACACTGAAGTACCCATTATTTAACCAGCTAGAAAATCACAACCTTGTCGGAACATATAGTTACCCATATTTTCTGGCCTGTGTCGACGTGAACTTGGAAAATTCCTCGAACTGATCTGATGATTCTCCAGAAAATTATTTGAGATAAGATCGGAGACAGCTTGTCCAGATCTCTTAGAGGCTCATGAACGTGGATCTAAGCACAGTCTTGTTCTTCTTACCATGGACAAATGACTCGAAGAAGCCTTTACCGATCACAACATCGTTTTCTTTGGGAGGTCTTCTAGACCGTGATATCGGTGTCGTCCTAGTTGAATCCAACTTTTTGTTCGGGTTTTGTAAACCGTGATGGAGGTAATCTGGGAGATTTGCGTTGTTGAACTGATTTGATGACGGTTGGAAGTTGAATTAAAACAGAGGCTTCATAAGGATTAAAGCTGAGGGAATCAGAAGAGTTTTATGGCAGTTCAAAGTTCCTGTAAAGGATGGAGCTTTATGACTCAAGAGGGGATAATAGGAAGAGGAAGGTGAAAGGATTACTGGATGTGGGCTTAAGCTGCGGAACAAAGAGCCAAAATCAGGCGAAGCACAAAACAAATTAAATCGATGATGACATGGATGGATGCTGCACTCTTAGTGGCTGATTTTCCAATCTGATGTGGACAACTTAAGAGAGCTTTAGACCATCTTTATCACTGGGACTTCTTAGCGAGTCCTTAGAATTTTTTATTAATATTTGTAGTTTAGGACATTGTTATGGAACTTTAATAAAATTTGTGATTATTGGTGGGACTTTTGGTTGGTCCTTAGGTTTAAAAATTCCAAAACAAAACATATAACTGCACTGAGGAAATCTGCAGGTGTTTTGCTGTGGCCACACTTCTTCTTCCGGCAGTTCACAGCCCTCGGGTGTAGACAAGCGTAACACCTTAACCAAAGATATTATGAGACACAAAGGTATTCAAGAACACATAAAAGAAACCATTCCATTCACAATAAAAGAATTGTATATGATCAAGCTTATATTAAGATTGGTAGATGAGAATTTATGTTAACGCTAATGAAAGTTCAAACCAACTATACAAAAAATAAGTATAGATCCATAAAGATAATGAGTACAACAATAGAAACTCCCCAATTACTTTAACACTAAACTACACATGGCATCACATTAAGAGTAAGACAACAATGAAGAAAAAATTCAATATGCAGAACAAGATGCAGAGTCGAGATTGATTATCCAATATGCAGAGTCAAGCCCTCTTATGGATAAGCATCTCAGGACGAAGCAAACCAAGACCAACCCTATTCTTACTTCTTCTTTGTCTAAAGGTAAGCTGATGAAAACTTCCATGTTTACAAACAATACAAAACTTTTATAGTTTGAAAATATGAATGCTTCCTGATGTCGTATGGAACAGAAGTGAGTAGTCTTGATCGCCAAGCTGTGAACATGAATCCAGAAGAAGAAGATTTGATCTGTAGAATGCATAAGCTTATTGGTGACAGAACAAGATGCAAAATCGAGTCCTGAGAGGCTTATCCAAAACAGAGCAAAACAACAAATCAATAAGAGAGATCACAACTACAAAAAGGATAAAAAGACAACAGCAAACAGAGTTACACAGCAAAAATCTAGAAAATAATGGAAAAAATCGAGAAATCGTGGACACAAACCCAACCGGCGAGATTGATTACAAAACTTGTCTGATCATACACAAGATCCGCTTATACACAGAAACAAAAAAAAAAACAGTAGATCAGGACATAAAGGGTAATCGAATAGATATATGGGAATATGATCGTACCTTCAAACCCATGATGTTTAGAGGTTGAGGTAAGTAGCGAAAAACAAAATCAGTGTGTGACAGAGAAGACGAGAACTGCGCGTGTGACGGAGAAACGAGAATTCTCGAGAAAATTTAAGCATGTGTATCCAGAAAGAGAGAGAGAGAGAGGCACAAACAGTATCAACTATAAAGGAAGAAGAATCTGATTAATCTGAATCAAAAGAATTTAACTTGGAAGCAGAATCAAAAATCAAAAGAACTCAGACTTCGTAGAAAGAGAGAGAGACATCGAGAGAGATCCGTGAGAGAGAGAGACACGTGTTCACTAAGAGAGAGAGACACGTGCTTCCAAGGACGCGTTAAGAAAAGTTCTTATTTAGTTAACGTCCTTCTATTTTTCCTATTTTTTTGATTTATTTTTTGTCCATTTAATGCTAAGATACGTGTATTTTATAACCGATAAAGATGGTCTTATATGCTCATTTTAGTATAGTTTTGATTTTCAAGAGATTTTTTATTCATAACACTACGCTTAGATTTTTAATGTTATTTCTTTATTCAGATAAAACTATGCACCACTTGGTAAATTAATTACACATTTGGGGCATCAGGTGTTTTTCAAATCATCTCCTCCCAAACACAATGATAATAAAAAGAAAATAAACATAGAAAAATATTCTAAAAAGTTAGCATGGGACATCACTATTTTATTCTATAATGTATTTACTAAACTTATATTGTCAATATACATCAAAAATCATTCAACTCAAACTTTGACAATAAAAGTGCAATTGATCATTATATTTGTGAAACATATACTAACACCTCATATGTCCATAAATTAAACTCCATAAGAAAATAAAACTCAACATTACATTTTAAGTTTTTTTTGTCAAAGATTTTAAGTTAAATAACCAAATTAAACTGTGCCGTGATAGTATTGTCACTTTTTCGCAAGTGTTGGAAATACGTTTAGAGCATCTCTAATGTATACTTCTATATTTTTCTCTAAAATAGAGATTTCTATTATAGAGGTGGATTTGCTACATTGTATAACTCTATAGTAGAGGTCTTCTATTTTAGAGGAAAATATAGAAGGATATTACTTTTTTTGCTTCTATATTTAGAGATGAAATAAGCAATTCTCCATATTTTTCTCTATAAATAAAAGAACTCTATTACAGAGGCATGAATTGGAGCATTCCACCTTTATAATAGAGTTTTACTATTTTAAAAGAAAATATATAGATAAATATAGAAGTGGGTTGGAGATGGTAAAAATATATTATAATTTAATAGTTAAGCACACAATGAGTTATCAGTAATAATAACATTTTTACCTTCCGACCAAAATAATAAAACATCTTAAATATTACTATTTTATATTTTCGACTAAAATAGTAATTTATAGCGTTTTTAAAAATTATAAATGTAAATATAAAATAAATTAAGTTTTAAATACACAAACCTAGTCTATCTATACTATTATTTGCGAAGTGATTTTTCGCAACGGAGCTCTCACGTTAAAAGTTAGGGTGGTTAATATCGATTATACCCTTAATGAATTAATATATTTATTTATTATATTTAAATTAACTAATGAATTGATTATATTAAATTATCCAAAAAAAACAACTATGTATGATGGTATTAGTTTATTTAATATTACTTAATCATGTTTGATGTTATCCAATGATTATCATCACTTATTTTTTCTAAGTTTATCATTAACTTTTATTTTTTCGCAACAGAGCTCTCACGTTAAAAGTTAGGGTGGTTAATATCGATTATACCCTTAATAAATTAATATATTTATTTATTATATTTAAATTAACTAATGAATTGATTATATTAAATTATTCAAAAAAAAACAACTACGTATAATGGTATTAGTTTATTTAATATTACTTAATCATGTTTGATGTTATCCGATGATTATCATCACTTATTTTTTCTAAGTTTATCATTAACTTTTATTTTTATTTTACTTAGTTGCGTCTTGGTAGTTAAAGAAATAATTTTATTCATAGAAAAAAAATAAAAACAGAAAAGGAAAAGATTGGAGATAATGAAAATAACTAACAACTTATAATAATTAATTATAATGATTGATATTTCTAATTTATAATTCATATATAACTATTTATAAAACTATAATGCTCACATGTGCAGGAAAAACATCTAGAAGTAAATATGGAACATAATATAAATATGTACGGGTTTTAGTGGTTATTTTCCAGTTTTATTGGGCTTTTAAATATTGAGTTTCACAAAATTCAAACCATATTTATCTTGTATCACCGGATTTACCGGTTCAACCGCGGATATGGGTCGGATTTCAAAACACTACTTTAAAATTACCTAATGGTGTTTGATATTATTTGATGATGATTATTATCATCATCTATTTTATTTTATAAGGAAATAGATTAAAATAATAAGATAAGTCTGTGAATATATTTATTTATTAAACAAAAGAGATATTTGTAATTATTATCTCAATTACTTTATCTTTTAGTTTTTTTTTCTAAGTAATTATTAATTATTATTTTTATTTACTTACTTTTATCATTTTAGTATTGTTTTTGATGTTTTCATAATTTCATACATATTAATAGTTTACAAAAGAAATTTACAGAAGCAACGAGAGTTAAAAATACGAAAAATTACTTTTATATTTTATTTTATTACATGTTTGATTTGCAATCATTCTCATATATAGTTTTATACATTTCGCTGATGTTTAAGAAACAATAATGAAACTGAATAAGGAATCAGAAAATGTTAAAGAAAATAAAAAATAAATAAAAACATAAAAAATAATTATAATGATGATCATTATATGTATAATGCATATATATAAATATTGATAAAATATCATTAGAAACCATGCAGTTTTTAAAAAGAAACTAGATTTTTGACCCGCGGTTACGTTTCTTTTTCATATTTGTTCGTAAAATAGACAAAATTATTATGATTAAAAAATATTTGATTATAGATTTGGTTTTTGGATTTGTGTTACTATTATTGGGATCGATTTTATCGATTTCATATCACCATTCTATATGTTGATAACTAAAATTTAGTGAAATGAATATATAATCTATTCTATTAATTTAGGCTTTATAACCCTTTGTTAATATACTTGATATAAATTAATAGTGATTTAAATTATTTTAGTTTCTTGAAAGTGTCGATAAATTAGTTTTGTAGACAATTACTAAGGTGATTCAGTCGGATTGCTACCAAAACCGTTGAACTGAATAGTTAGATTGTTTGGATAATTGAGATTATATTAAATATAAAAAAGTATACGATATTATTTAAGAGTGAGAATACCTATCTATTTATATCTGTATTATTTTTTGCAAAGTTATTTTTAGTCTCTTTGTTCTCATGTTAAAAGTTCAAACATTTAAAGTTGATTTTACCCTTAGTGGAATTTCTTAGAAATTTTAAAGTGACTTTACCATATTTTTTGATTAAAGTGATAAAAAGTATATGTTCGTATACCAACTTATAGTTTTTATCAATTCAATCTAAATTAATAGATTTAGATATTGTTGTCATTTTCAAGTGATTTTACCAATTTTTTTTCGGAAATTTTAAATCTAATTTTTTTGGAAATTTTAAATTAATTTTACCAAATTTTAAAGTAATAGATTTAGATATAAGCTGTAGAAGTTGAAAAAATACCAAATTTTAAAGTAATAGATTTAGATATAAGCTGTAGAAATTGAAAAAAATTCATATTTTGTAATATATGTTCTGTATGATTATTTCTTATTATAAATTTATTTTACTAAACTCGAAAAATATATTAGTATGTAATAAGATTCATAACAAAGTAACATCTAAAAATTAATAATGTCTTATAAAACACAATATATAACAATAAATATAAATTTAAAATATTACTGTAATATCAAAATTACATTTATGAAAATAAAAATTGTCCGTACGAACATATAATTTTTTACTTTAAAGTGATTTTACCCTAAATTTCGAAAATTCTCATATATATACTTTTAGTTTTCTCATGAATATGCAAGATATAAATTTTTCTAAATATAAGAATATCAAATTTTTATAATTGTAAACTGATTTTAACTATATGAGTATGTAATGTTTCTGACAAAAAAAAACTGATTTTAACTAATATTTATATAGCAGTTTTATTTATGGACAGAATTTCGGTAGTGTTGGGCAAAAATCTGAACCCAAAGAATGAACCGAATCCAATTGGAAAAAATAGTATTGAATCTAAACCAACAATGGTTAAATATACAAACAGGTTCAAAATCTTGGTATCTAAATAAACGGGACCAAACTCAATACGAACCAAAATATTTTGGATATCTGAATATACCCGAATCAGATTTATATATCTGAATATTTTATCTATTTCTATACTTAATATTCAAAAAAATATAGGAAATGTATAAAATATTTTGAATATATCTAAAATATTTTAAAATATATACGAATAGTCAAAGTAAATATCCAAATAGCTAAACAATACTCAAACCCCCCAAAATACTTAAAATATCTATTGATTCTCCATTCAAATATTCAAGTCAAATCAAATTTTATGTTAAGTTTAGGTATTTTGGCATAAATTATTCAAATTTATATGTTATATATTATTTTGTTTTTAGATTTTGCGAAATTTAATTTATATCTGAATTCTAAAAATTTAAGATAATTTAAATGAGTTATCCACGCCTGAACAAAACCCAAACTTAAAATTTTAAATACCCGAACAGAGATAAAATCTTTAACACCGAAAACTCTAAACCCAAATACATCCGAACAAAATTCGAATGGGTACCCGAACACCTACTCTTATTCGGTGAATGTGGTATATAAAATGTAATAATACATATAACCTACCTATGCTATAGAAAAAAAAATATGAAAGTAGTCAACATAACATGTCTTCCTGTTTTAAATTATTTTTTTAGGTATATGTTTCTATAAATAAATGTATCAAATAGTAAACCACAAATAAATAATGAAAGTCTTAAACGATTCATGGTGATATTTATGGTATAGTTCTACGACAGGTTGAAGTTGTTTTGATTTTTTTTATAAAAAAAAAAAGATTGTTTTGATTTAGTACGTAATGGGTTAATATAAATCTGTTAGCCTATTAGGAAAAATATAATACTTAAAAGTGATATATTGTGTAACTGAATTGTAGGAGATATTATATTTATTCCTAAGGAAATGTTAATAGGTCCAAAACTAAATGACAACATTTATAAGTAGATAAAAAATAGGACTTTATTTGAATAGATTAGATTTAATTATAGATTTAAAAAGTATGTTTAAGTTGCTAACAAAAAATTATTAATTAATAATCATTTACTGGTTTTGATAATTATAAACTATGTTTTGATAAGTATAACTGAAGATCTTGATAGTTGATGAAAAAAATAAAATTAAAAAAATACAACAAAATTTGAATATAATGAGATTTCTATAATATTTACATATTTCTATTTATACAATAATATATATATATATATATATATATATATATATATATATATAGTGAATGACTGCATTATATAGAAAGAATTGATGTTAAATTTAATATTGAGTTTATAGGTATATGGCAATATTTAATTTGCTGGTTTTTAAATTAATAATACATTTATTAATAAATATTAGTTAGATAATTATGCCCGAATGGCGGGCCAAACACCTAGTTTAATCTAAAAGGTGAAGCAAATCGAAGCTCCAACAATGGCGGAATCCACCATCAAGCTCACGATCAAATTCGGAGGAAGATCCATACCACTTTCGGTATCACCTGACGCTACAACCAAAGACCTCAAGTCTCTTCTTCAACCCATCACCAATGTTCTTCATCTTCAAAGGTTTCTCCTTTTTTTTTTCAATCTCAAATCTTTTTATTTAGCTAAATCCTCGTGATGGGTCTTACTCAAAATCCAAACTTTTTTCGTTTCCTGAAATTCAAAGGTAAGGTCTTGGTAGAGACTTCGACTCTGAAGCAATCTTTGGTGGGAGATGGTGCCAAGATCATGTTAATGGCTTCTCAAGGTCTTCATCAAGGGGTCAGTTTTCTTAATTTTTTGATTCAATCATTAAAGTTTTCTCATTTAAATCTAATTTAGGTTTATGTGTTCAAAAATTGAACAGGAAGGACCAGTGCTTAAGGAAGCTAGTACAAGGCCAATATCTAGAACTACTGTAGATCAGACAAAACCTGGTCTTCACGTAGACAAGAACCGTACTGACCGGTGGAAATCTACAGGAGTTATTGCCTTAGCTTAAGCTAATTTGAAGGTAATGTACATGCTTTAGTTTTAGACATTGTGGTTTTTGGTTTGGTGTTGAAGTTTTGTTTTGTTGTTGGTAAAGGAAATACCTGAAGAAGTGTGGGAATGTGGATCTGCAGCTAGAGTGCTTCACATTCGTGAGAACTTCATTCGAGAAGTACCTGCTCGAATCAGCTCTTTTGTCCCTATACAAGTAAGAACGGTTGCTATCTTATGTTTCAACTTCTTCTGTTTGGTGAAGGTTTTAGATATGAGTGTGTCTTTTCTTTTGTAGGAACTGTTTCTTCAAGGGAATGGTTTGTGTGATGAATCAATTCAATGGGAAGGGATAGCATCTCTAAAGTGTCTGATGCTTCTCTCCCTTAGCCATAACAAGTGAATCTCTTATGCTTTGAATGTTAGATAGTGACTTTTTGTTTCTGGAAACACAGCATTTTCATAGAAGTTCTTGTTTGTTGTGTGTTTGCAGTCTAACTGTTGTGCCATCAGAAGTGGGTTCACTGACGTCACTTAGACAGCTTGATGTGACCAACAACAGGTTGACAAGGCTACCTAATGAGATAGGACTTCTTACGCAGCTCGAGATCTTGAAAGCCAACAATAACAGGATAACTAGCCTTCCTGAGAGTATTGGAGACTGTTCCTTCCTCATGGAGGTAAACAAACAGCTTTACTTTGGTTAAGATCCTTTAGAGTTAGGTTTTTTTTTGGCAAATAACGTTCAAAATTGGGAAGTTTCAGGTTGATCTTTCGGCGAATATGATATCAGAACTGCCCGAGACAGTCAAAAAACTGCGTAAACTAAAGGTAAACCGAAGTCACCTTCTTATATACTCTTGTTGTCACATGGGAGGGCTTTTAAGAAGACTTAGTTGTGTGTTCAGACGCTGGAGCTCAACAACACGAGGTTAACGACTCTACCATCTGTTTTATTCAAGATGTGTTTGCTGCTGTCAACATTAGGACTCCACAACACAGAGATAACAGTTGAATCTCTCCGCCAGGTTTGTTTGTTTGTTTTTAGTTCATTTTACACATGCAGACTCTCGCTGTTCATGTATTTCTATGGTTTGGATTGTTGTTGCAGTTGGAAGGATGGGGTGAGTTTGATGAAAGACGACGTACGAAGCATCAGAAGCAGATTGATTTTAGGGTTGTCGGGTCTGGCCAATTCGATGAAGGCGCTGATAAATCTTGGTGAACTGTTTTTTTGACTCGAGAGTCATGAATGAATGAATCATCATCACAAACTCTTGCATCATCCCTGGCCGTTTTATATAAATACTCTTTTGTGACTGAATCAAATTAATAAAATTTATTTAAAATATACTCAAGTCACTCTTCTCCCAGCTAGTTCATGTCTTGTAAGAAACAGTAATGAGGCTCGGAGACAAACTCATCAGCCAAGAATGACGGTTCATAGCTAATAGAATCTGCATGCTCTGTTGTGGGAGGCTGTTCGAGATCAATTAACAATTTTTTTTGCCACTCCAGTTAGTTTGTGGCCAATGCTGTTATCATAATTAGCATAGTGATCTGCAGGATCGATATCTCTCAATAGAAGCTTAGGTGAGCTGGATGATTCTCATTTGTGACTGAATCAAATTAATAAAACGGGTCAGAGATACGGAAAAACTGATAAACAGAGGAAAACGCTGTGTTTCGAACAGAGCGATTTTCTTGGCGACGAATAGTGCGATTGGAATTTCGAGATTTTGAGTGATGGATATGGCGATTCCGCCGGATTTGTCGGTTCCACCGGGAGGAGATAGTGATAAGGAGGTTCCGATTGAGTTTTCGACGGTAGAAGAGTCTCGTAAAGTATCTGTACAACAAGTAGAATGGAAGACAGGGGCGAGTTGGGTTCAAGTTGCTCATGAAAAGAAGTCGTTGAGGAAGCACAAGGTTGAGGTGATCGAGAAGGATGGTATTCACACAGTGGAGATTCCAGATGAGATCATCGAGAATGCTATGCCATTGTGGGAAGATTTTGTAGTTGGGAAGTTTCTGGATCTGGCGCCTCATATCGCTAAGGTTCACAAAGCTCTCAACAAGATATGGAAATATGGTGATGAATCTACAAAGGTTGATGTGTATGAAGTGAATGCTACTACTATGAGGTTCAAGGTTTCAAATCCTAAGGCCAGAGAAAAGATCATTCGACGTGGGATGTGGAATATTGCAGGGGTTCCAATGGTGGTTACTAAATGGACGCCAACCGTGGAGAGTGAGAAACAGGAGGATGATGCAATTCCTATGTGGGTTCACTTGGAGAAAGTCCCTCTCCATATGTACTCATGGGAGGGATTAAGTTTTGTTACCAGTCCAGTGGGGTTCCCAGTGAAGCTCCATCAGGAAACTGTTGCTTGCACTAACCTGGAGGAAGCCAAAGTGTTTGTCAAGGTAGATACCTCTAAGGTACTACCTAAGGAGATTACGTTTACTAAAGAAGGCAAGCAATTCACAGTGAAGTATTATTATCCGTGGCTACCTACGAGATGTAATATGTGTGAAAATGGGGTCATGGTGAGAAGGTGTGTGCTTTAAGAGGGAAAGCTAAGAAGCAAACTGGAAGTCCTGTTTCAAAGAGTCCGAGGAGCTTTGGGAAAGATAAAGAGGAAGACTATGTAGCAGATAGTGGGGTAATGTTGCAGAAAAGTGGTGAAGTTTGTGTATCGAAGAATAGTGGTGAGAGCAGTGGTGTAAAAAGTGGTGTCGATGTTGAGGATGAAGAGTCTAAAAAAGATGAGAAGCAGGATAATGAGTGGTCTGAGGTCTCGCCAGGGAGAGCTGGTCGTTCTCAGAATATACAAAATAAGTCTGAGGATTTTCTGATTTCAGCTTCAAAGTTCTCTGCTCTCAATGAAGATGGAGAGGAAGGAGAATTTTTACCAGTTGATCAGAATGAGGTTGAAAACAGAGAAGAGGCAAGATAGGAGGTCAAAGGGGAAGGAAGAAAGGTCAGAAGGCTAAAGCTCAGGATCCTAATCAGGTCAAGAGCACAAGGTCTTCTCGACGACAAAACTAAATCCATGGCGAGTTTCTTCTGGAATGTGCGCGGATTCAACAAACATTTGAAACATTCCGTTGTCAAAGAGTGGATAAGAAGTAACAATATGGAGTTTGGGTGTATCTTGGAAACAAGGGTTAAAGAAGGTAAGGGGAGTAGAATTTTGAGTATGGAGTTCGGCGATTGGTCACATATGACTAACTATGAGCATAGTCAAGGAGGTAGAATCTGGTTGCTGTGGAAGGATTCGGTAAGGATGACGCCGGTTTACAAAACTGACCAGATGATTACTTGTTCAGTGGGGTTGAAAGGTCAGGAGGATTTCTTCTGCTCTTTTATCTATGCGAGTAACTCTGCCGATGAGAGAAAAGAGTTATGGGATGATCTTTGTTACCATCATACTTCTCCTTTGTTTGGTAACAAAGCTTGGATGATTATGGGAGATTTCAACGAGATTTTAGAAGTGGATGAAAGTTCAGGTTTCTCTAATCTTGGTAGAACTTCTGTTGGGATGAGAGAATTTCAGCATATGGTTCTCTACTGTCGATTTACGGATATCGGGTATCAGGGACCATTATTCACGTGGTGTAATAAGCGAGAGGAAGGGGTTATCTGTAGGAAGCTGGACAGAGTGTTAATGAATGACGTTGCTCTTCAGAGATTCTCAAATGCTTTCTCTGTTTTAGAACCAGGTGGTTGTTCAGATCATCTACGCTGCAAGATTCAAATTCTGCCACCAACTGAGGCTTTGAGAAGACCTTTTAAGTATGTTAATGCCATAGGAAGCTTGCCAAGTTTCCTTCCAATGGTTAAGAAGTATTGGGAAGGAACAACGAGATTATTTCACTCTACTTCAGCTATGTTTAGATTCTCAAAAAAGCTAAAGAATCTAAAACTGCTTATCAAAGAGCTTGGAAGAGAGAAACTGGGGAATTTGTCTAGAAGAGCTAAGGAGGCACATGTAACAATGTGTGAAAAGCAGAAGCATACTCTTTTGAATCCGAGTGATGAAGTTGTTAAAGAAGAGGCTGAGGCTTATGAGAAGTGGCTTCATGTTGCTGGTTTGGAGGAGGATCATCTCAAGCAATGTGCAAAACTTCACTGGTTGGACGTTGGGGATATGAACAATAAAATGTTCCACAATGCTATTCGTACTCGGAAAGCTCAAAATTCGATTCATGAAATTCGTTGCAGTAATGGTAATACAGTCAATAAGCCTGCTGATACTAAAGAAGAAGCAGTTCGATTCTTCTCAGAACTTCTCAATCTCAGGCCTGGAAGCTATCAAGGAGTTACAGTAGAGGAGTTGGAGAATTTGATTAGTTTTCGTTGTTCAGGGGAAGACTGTTTGAAGTTGGAAGAAGAGGTATCTAACGAGGAGATCAGGAAAGTTCTGTTTGCAATGCCATCAAACAAATCCCCTGGTCCTGACGGGTTTCATTGTGAATTTTTCAAAACCTCTTTGTCGATAATTGCTAAGGATTTTATTATAGCAGTGCAATCTGTCTTTAAGTTTGGTTTTCTCCCGAAAGGGATAAACTCAACTATCCTTGCTTTAGTGCCGAAGAAGATTGACTCCATGGAGATGAGGGATTATCGTCCTATTGCTTGCTGTAATGTAATCTATAAGGTGGTTTCGAAAATCCTTGCAAACCGTCTAAGAGTGCTTCTACCAAGAATTGTATCTGCAAATCAATCTGCTTTCGTCCAAGGCAGATTACTGATGGAGAATGTCCTATTGGCGTCAGAGTTAGTTAAGGATTATCATAAAGAAGACATCAGTTCTCGGTGTGTGATGAAAATAGACATATCAAAGGATTTTGACTCAGTGCAGTGGGACTTTGTTCTGAGAAGTTTGGAGGCTATGGGAATTCCAGTGAAGATTATTCATTGGATCAGGTTATGCATCACTACTCCATCGTTCTCTGTACAAGTGAATGGAGAGCTTGCAGGCTATTTTCAGAGTTCAAGAGGAATGAGGCAGGGCTGTTCTTTATCGCCTTACATTTTTGTGCTGTGTATGAATATTATCTCCTATAAAATAGACAGAGCAGTTCAAGAGAAGAAATTTGCGTTTCATCCTCGTTGTAAGTCCATATCATTAACTCATTTATGCTTTGCTGATGATTTAATGGTATTTGTGGAGGGGACAAAGAGGTCTATAGAAGGCGCATTATCTGTCTTTGATGATTTTGCAAGGTGGTCAGGGTTAAATATCAGCATAGAGAAATCTACTGTTTATATGGCTGGGGTCTCTCAGGTTGAAAGGAGTAGAATCTTGAGAAATTTTCCATTTGCTGAGGGTTTACTTCCTGTTAGATACCTGGGGTTACCTCTTATGACCAAAGTAATGAGGAGGCCTGACTATCTTCCACTGGTAGAGAAAATCAGAAGTAAGATATGCACTTGGACTCATAGATTCTTGTCCTACGCTGGTCGTTTGCTATTGATAAAAGCTGTGCTATTGAGTATTGCGAATTTCTGGGCGGCTGTATTTCGATTACCAAGCAAGTGTATTAAGGAAGTGGAGCAGTTATGTGCTTCTTTTCTCTGGTCTGGTCCTGAGCTTAAAGTTACTGGAGCTAAAGTGGCGTGGGAAGATGTTTGTAAGCTCAAAACTGAAGGTGGTCTTGGTATCAGAGCCTTGAAAGAAATAAATATGGTGTACAGTCTTAAGCTAATTTGGAGGTTGTTATCAGGGGATTCTTTATGGGGCCAATGGATTAAATGCAACTTGCTTAAAAGGCATAACTTCTGGGATTTAAAAGATAACTCTCAGATGGGTTCTTGGATGTGGAGGAAGCTGTTGAAGCTTAGAGAGATTGCAAAATCTTTCTATATGATTGAAGTGGGGAATGGTCTTAGTGTATCCTTTTGGTTTGACAAGTGGTCTGACAAGGGTATTCTCAATGAGTTGGTGGGTGAGAGTGGAGTTATGGCGATGGGAATAAGTAGAGATGCTACTGTAGCGGAGGTAGTACATAATATTAGAAGAAGAAGGCGTCATCGAGGAGTGATTCTAAATGATGTTGAAGCTGAGATATCTAAAGTGGCGGAGAAGATGAATGATACTGTTGAAGATATCTTTTTTTTTTTGAATAAATGCTAAATTTATTCATCAAAAAACCCTTCTTACATCAAGTGTGTCCTCTCTAATAACTTTAAAACATCAAACCAACAGAAATTAAAAAAAAACAGGTTTTTAAATTCTTGTACTGAACCAAAACTGCAAAACTTCACCCCATCTCTTCCAATCACCACTTCTCAAAATGCTCAGTTTATTTCTGATTCCCTTATCTATGATCTTCTTCAAGGTTGCAACTGCCATTGGTTTCTCTTCATGCCTTATTCTGTTTCTCTCTCTCCATAAAGCATGAACTGCAATTTGGAAAGCATACCTTAGACAGAATTTCTTCTTCCCTTCTACCTTCTCATCTGAGATTATGAGCATTATAGCAGACCAGTCGTTTGTGTAATCCGAAAGCAGAATCCCTTTAACCAGATACTCCCAGACTTGCGAAGAATATAGGCAATCAAAGAACAAATGACTACGAGACTCAGGTGCAGTTTTGCAAAGAACACAGACATCATCAACCCCCTGTTTCCACTTCAACTCTATCCATGGTGGACAATCTATTCCTCACTGCAAGCCATGTTATAAACACAAATTTCAGTGTTGCTTTAGCAAACCAGACCGCTCTAGCCCAACTACAATGCTCATATTCTTCTCTCGTCAGATTCCAAGTTTCAGAGGTAGAGAACTTCATCTTAAACCCCGACTTCCCACACCACAGGTTTATATCAGTAACTCCATCTCTCAGTTTCTCTTTGACAGACCCAAGCTCCGACTCAATCTCATTTAGAAGAGAAGAACGATGTCTCCTCCTTCTTCTCACAGTCTTAACTGCTTCCTCCACCGTAGCTTCTCTGCCAACACCCAAGTCTACGAAACCTCTATCACCCAACAATTCAGTTAGCACACCCCGTTCAAACCAACTATCATACCAGAAGGACGTACCTCTGCCATCTCCCAGTTCTTTTTTGTGAAATCTTCTAGCTACATCTCTTATTCTTAACATCTTCCTCCACATCCAAGAACCCAACTGTGTTTTCTCTTTTATCTCCCAGAAATTCTTCTGCTTCAAGAGATTACTCTCAATCCACTTGCCCCAAAGTGAGGAACCCGACATCATTCTCCATATAAGCTTCAAAACATTAACATTGTTTACTTCTCTGAGAACTCTGATCCCCAATCCACCTTCACTCTTTTTTCGACATACATCTTTCCAAGAAACCTTAGCCCCCGAGCTTTTAAGTTCTGGTCCAGACCAAAGAAAAGCCCCACACAGTTGCTCAAACTCCTGAACACACTTGCTAGGTAAACGGTAGACAGAGGACGAAAAATTAATAATACTCATAAGCTCTGACTGGATATGCTGTAGTTGACCCCCATAGGAGAGAAAGCGACTAGTCCAAGTACCTATTCTGCATCTGATCCTCTCAACAAGCGGAAAGAAATCCTGCTTCCTCATAGCTTTAGTCATCAGAGGCAACCCAAGATAACGCACTGGCAACTCACCCTTAGCAAATGGAAAATTTGAAAGGATTCGTTTCTCTTCTATCTCTGCTACTCCTGCTAGATAAATAGTCGATTTATCAATACTTATATTGAGTCCCGACCACTCAGCAAAGCTATCAAACACAGAGAGAGTTCCTTGAATAGACTCATGTGATCCTTCCACGAAAACCATGGGGTCATCAGCAAAACACAGATGAGTAAGGGATATCGACTTGCAACGAGGGTGAAACTTGAATCTCTTCTCCACTGCAGCTTGATCAATTTTCATCGACAGGACGTTCATACAAAGCACAAAGAGATAGGGGGAAAGTGAGCAACCTTGACGCAAACCTCTCGAGCTTCGAAAGTAGCCTGCAAGATCACCATTGACTTGCACAGAGAAAGAAGGCGTGGAGATACAAAGTTTTATCCACCTGATGAACTTTTCCAGGATTCCCAACGCCTCTAGACTTCGCAATACAAACGACCATTGGACAGAGTCAAAAGCTTTAGAGATGTCAATCTTCATCAAAGCTCTTGGCGTCACAGTGTCTTTATGGTAGTTTTTCACCAACTCTGAGGCTAGTAATACGTTCTCCATCAGCAATCTTCCTTTGATGAACGCAGACTGGTTCTCAGCTATGATATCCGAGAGAATTATCTTCAATCTATTTGCTAGAAGCTTCGACACCACTTTATATAAAACGTTGCAACAGGCAATTGGTCTATAGTCCTTCATTTCCAATGAATCCACTTTCTTAGGAACTAAAGGCAATATTGTAGAGTTGACTCCTTTCGGAAGGAACCTGTACCTGAATACAGATTGCACTGCCACTGTAAAGTCATGTCTCAGCACTGGCCAAGCTGTCCTGAAGAATTCACTCGGATATCCATCAGGCCCCGGCGATTTATTTGATGGTATAGAGAATAGAACATTTCGAACCTCCGTTTCAAGCATACTGCAAACTTGGTCATTGCATCTATATTTCAGTAGACCCTGCAGCTCCTTCACCGAAACTCCATGATAATTTTCTGGTTCCTGATTTAGGAACTCAGAGAAGTGCCTTTCTGCCTCTGCTTTTATTTCTTCATGCTTCTTCATGCTTCTTGAGTTTAGCTTTTTGTTTCAGATGCTCCTCTTCAAGTCCAGCAACGTAGAGCCATCTGTCATATGCTTCTGCTTCCTCATGTGCATTTTCCTCAGTAGCCTGCATCAGTGTAGCTTTTTGCTTCTCACACAGAACACTAAAAGCTTCCTGAGTTTTCTTCGTTTCTTCGTTAGATCCCCCAATTGCTCTCTTCCCAACTCCCGAATAAGTGGCTTAAGATTCTTTAGCTTCTTTGAGAATCGAAACATCGCAGAGGTAGACTGGAATAGAACCTCAGTTGAATCCCAATAGCTTTTCATCATTGAAGGAAGCTCGGAAGTCTTCCAATGGCATTCACATATTTGAAGGGTTTCTGATTTTTCCCGGAGGCGGCATCAACTGAATCTTGCATCTTAAGTGATCAGAGCAACCCCATGGTTCAAATATTGCAAAGCTACTTGAAAACTTACTAAGAGCCACAGAATTCATCAACACCCTATCAAGCTTCTTGTAGATCACACCTTCTTCTCTCTTATTACACCAAGTGTGCATCGGCCCCTGATAGCTCATATCCGTTAGATTACAGGACAGTACCATCCTCTGGAAGTCTCTCATCCCACTTGGTGGCCTTCCTAATCTTACAAACCCGAACTTTCCTCTCCATCTAGAATCTCATTAAAGTCTCCCATCAATACCCAAGCTTTATTTGTGAACATTTGTGATGAATTGTGATCACAAAGGTTCCTCCATAACACCTTTCTTTCTTCAGCTATATTACTTGCATAGATAAAAGTACGGAAGAACTCAACTCCATTCTGTAGTCTTACCGAGCAAGTGATTAACTGATCAGACTTGAAAACCGGCGTCATACAGACCGTCTCTTTCCAAACCAACCAGATCCTTCCTCCTTGACTATGCTCATAGTTTGTCATAGCCGACCATCCCCTAAATACAGAATCCAAAATCCTCACTGCCTTACCCTCCTTTACTCTTGTTTCCAAAACACAACAAAACTCCATAGAATTACTTCTGACCCAATATTTAATAGTGGAATGCTTCAACAACTTATTCAATCCGCGCACATTCCGAAAGAACCCCGCCATATTAGTTTTTTCGTCGAGAAGACATTTTACTCTTTGGATTTGCATCCTGAGCTTTGGCCTTCTGACTTTTCTTCCTTCCTCTTTGCTGAACCGGTTTCTCTTTGCTTTTACTACGCTCCAACTTACTATCTTCAATCAACTCAACCATCTCCTCCATATTCTCTTCCATATCCAAATCATCTACATCCTCAATATCATAATCCTGAGCTTCCTCTACTATTTCACCCTCCTCTTCTGCACTCACACTTAAAGTTGAGAATTTAGATGCTGAGATATGTATTTCTGCATCCACTCTAGTAGGAGTATTCATTTGCGATCTACCAATCTTCCCTGGAGAGACCTCAGACCATTCCGCTTCTCCCACAGATTTTCCTTCACCTTCTTTAATGGCTGATTCTACCATCTTTTCTTTAGAAGCAGAAGAATCTTTCAAGTCACCCCCCTTTGACTCATTACTCTTCTCCCTAGCAGTAATACCATGTTTGCGCCCACTTGCTGAACCAGAAACAGACTCCTTATCTTTGCCTTTTTTCTTCAAAGCACACACCTTCTCATTATGCCCCCATTTATTACAGCAAGTACATCTAGAAGGAAGCCATGGGTAATAGAATTCCACAGTAAACTCCTTACCATTCTTCGCAAAATTCATTTCCTTCGGTAATGTTCTCGAGACATCAACTTTCACAAAGACCGTTACTACCTCAAAACTTGAGCAAGCTAGCGTTTTCGGATGAAGCTTAACCGGAAATCCCACTGGACTAGCAATGAGACTGAGACCTTCCCAAGAGAACATATGTAGAGGGACCTTTGTGATATGAATCCACATCGGTATATCCTCTTCCTCTTGTTCCTCCTCCTCAGCTTTAGGTGACCACTTCGTTACAACCATCGGAACTCCAACTCTATTCCACATACCCCGTTTTTAGAATCTTCTCCCGAGCCTTCCGATCCGAAATCTTGAATCTCATTGTAGTAGAGTTAACTTCATAGACCTCAATCTTAGCATCCAAATCTCCATACTTCCATATCTTCTTTAACACCATATGGACCTTAGCAACATGAGGAGCTAGATCCAAAATCTTTCCTACTACAAAATCCTCCCATAACGGCGTTGAATCAGTGATTACCTCATCCGGAATCTCAATCGTCTGCTTCCCTTCCTTTGTAACAATCTCAACATCATATTTCTTCAAACTTTTCTTATCCCGAGCCACAGAGACCCAGCTTTGTTCCAACTGCTTCTTTCTTGCTACTTCCTCTTCCATCACTGCTTTCCCCACAGATCGCCCACCCGGAGATACCGGCCGATCAGGCGAAATCGCCTCCTCCATCGAATCGGAACCCTAGATCGTAGTCGCACTTCGTATCGCCCTCAAAATCGCCTTATTTTTCTCTCTCTCAAAATCGCCACATGATGATTTATATTGTTTAAGATATCAGTCTCTGGAAAAGCTTATCCGGTTATAAAAGCAATTTCTTAACAAAAGAAACTTGGTTAATGATTCGAGCGAATCAATCTCATCCTCAGGTGAAATGAGCTTGTGGGGTTTGGTTCTCGTATTCTACTCCGAAATATGCTTTTATAACCTGGTTGGCATTATTGGATAGACTCTCCACGATGGACAGAGTAAAGAAATGGTCTTTGGGTCTTGATGATATTTGTGTTCTCTGTAAGAGTGCAGGGGAAACTCAAAGCCACTTGTTCTTTGAGTGCTCATATTCTTCACAAATTTGGGATCGTCTTATGAGAGGTGTTTTTGGGGACTACTACAATATGGTCTGGAATGAGGTAGTGATTCTGCTTGGTCGTACAGACAGAGATAAGAAGAGAGCATTCTCTTTTCGTTATACCTTCCAAGCTGCTATTCATACCACTTGGAGGGAGAGAAATCGAATCAAACATGGAGAAAAGCCCATGCCTATTTGTTGTGGTCACCCAAGCTGAGGTTCCCCAAGTTCACAAGGGTCCGACTACCAGGTCAGGTAGAAGAACTTAAGATATGGTTTTACCAAGGCTGTCCAAGAGATGATTGATCATGGCCTTAAACAGCTATTGATCCAAGAGATGTCCGGATTAAAGATTGAAGATCCGACCGGCTCCAAAGAGGTTCAAGACCAGCCCGGTCCGATTCAGTTCTCTTCCATCGTCCATAACCGAACCGGCCTGATCATTTCCACATTCGACCTTGGTTCAGAATCAATCCTCAATCCATCCAACCAATTTGCTTCCGGTTCAGAGATCTAGCCAACCACCAGAGGGAGTAGTATGTGTTGTACTCTTTTTCCTTCATCAGGTTTTGTCCCACTGGGTTTTCCTGATAAGGTTTTAACGAGGCACCATGCAAGCATACTATGAGCTTTGGTCAAGGCATCTCAAACCGCAACCGATTTACTGTTTTTATTTAATTTTATTTTGGTTAAGACTTTGGACAATTGTCAGCCTTTTTATTTTGTTTAAGCGTTGGCCCTTTTGTTTAGGCCTTTTTTATCTTTGAGATTTCATTAAGGGTGGCCTATATAAACCGTTGACAATGGCGATTTTGAGCCTTAGTCTTTTATGAAAGTTTTTTAGTTTGCAAGAGCAAATAAACCCTAAGTCTTCTTGTTGAGAGAATTAGCTAGAAGCAGCCAGAATATTATCAAGTTCCCACCACCAAGCTTGTGGCGATTCATCACTCCATCATCACCCATCGATTTAGCTTGAGAGAGACTTCAGTCCAGCAAGCAAATCCCACATCTATCCATCTCCCATCCACTGTTCTTGTTGAGAGAGACTTCAGTCCAGCAACTTGAATCCATCCACCATCTTTCTATCCTTGTTCTTGATTTTTATTTCATTTTGTTTCAGTTTTCATATCATTTAATCTGCATCTGAAAATCCCATAAACATCATATTTGTTTCTGTTCTTCATTTTTTTATTAGTTTACTTTCTGTTCTTTCTTTTAAACTCATAATAAAACTCATAAAAATCTCTCTTTGTTTCAGGTACAAACCAAAGACCATTCTACTCTCCATCCGGCCGCCCTCTCTCTCTCTCTCTCTCTCTCTCTCTAATCCGACCATCCGGCCAGATTGAGATCTTGCCCACAACATTTTGGTATCAGAGCTTAAGGCTCCTGAAAGCTTTGGTTGATTTTACCCTCTTTTGCTTGTTCATCATTCTGTTATTGTCAACATATTTTTTATTGCATAAAAAAAAGTCAAAAAAATATTGTTGCATTGTGTTCTTGGTGTTCTTGATTGTTCATCATTGTTATTGCTGCATTTTGTTAGATCTTTTTTGTGCATTCATTATGTCATTCAACATGTTTGTGCACTTGGTCGATTTTTACCTTCAATTTTTGGAGGTTGAATTGATTATTTGCATTAATTTGGTTTGCAATTGCATAAAATCATATAGATTGATTGGTTTGCATTCATTCTTGATTGGCATTTCATTTAATTAGATCTTTGCATTCATTTTTAATTTGTCAATCATCATTTATTTAAAAAAAAAATTCTTTCAATTAATCATCTTTTAATTCTTTGATTTGCATTCATTTTTCAATCTTTTTTCTTATTTTAAAACTTTTCTATTTTAATTTTTTTTTCAAACTTAAAAAAAAAAAGATTTTTCATTCATTGTTTGCATATAGTTTTGATTAAATCTCATTTAAGTTTCATTCCATCTTTTCTTTTCTTTAAGTTCTTTTCTTGTTTACTTTATTTCCGTTTCCTTTTTGCACTTGATCTTCTTCCTTTCTTGTTCTCAGGAATAACATGGGAGACCTCAATGCTAATGGAGCACCAGTTCCAGCTTAGATCAATGCCCAACTCCAAGTCTTGCAGGCCGGACAAGCTCAGCTCACAGAAACCCTTAATACCTTGGCCGCTCAGATGAACCGCATGGGACAAGGAAACCAACCCAATGGCCAGCCGGCCGCAAGAGGATTCTGCCCATACTTGAACCAGCCGCAGTCCTAGTCGGAAGGAGATGAGTCTGAGTATGAACCACCAGATCGGGGAGGTGCTGACCGAGCCGCACGAGGTGGAAGATGAGAGTATCGGATCCAAGGAGATGGAAGTCCGATCAGGAGAAGAGACGGAAGTCCAAACCGGAGGAGAGGTCGAGACCAGGTAGAGGACTACGACCGGCGTGGAAGTCCAAACCGGAGGCGAGGTCGAGACCAAGACGAGGACTACGATCGGCGCGGGGGCAAGGATCTTAAGTTGATTCCGCCTACATTTGCGGGAAAGGTTGACCTGGACGCCTACATCACTTGGGAGAAGCGTATGGAGTATATCTTCGAATACTATGACTACTCCGAATCCAAGAAGATAGCTTTGGCCGCGGCTCAACTGACCG
The DNA here is from genome assembly GCF_000801105.2 of Raphanus sativus. Lineage (NCBI taxonomy): Eukaryota > Viridiplantae > Streptophyta > Magnoliopsida > Brassicales > Brassicaceae > Raphanus > Raphanus sativus. The sequence goes on along the minus strand of NC_079514.1, from coordinate 22,423,498 downwards.
ATAATGCCTTGTCTTGGTGGGATCGAGACGTTGCTAAGTCCGGACCAGCATGGCGAGCCCTCAACTGGATCGAGATGCGGACCAAGTCCTATTATCAATGAGATGTACTGAAACGTTTTCTTAAGTTGACACAGGGAACTAAGTCCGTGGAGGAGTACTTTGAGGAGTTCGAGTATCTTAGGAACAAGTTAGACGTTGATGAGCCTGAAGCATCCCTCATGGCCCAGTTCTTGGAAGGGCTACACGACCGGATCGCTTGCAAAGTGGAACGACAGACGTATGAAGACTTCAACGATCTATTACACTTTGCCGTCCAAGCCGAGACCCACATTAAAAAGAAGACTGCGACCAACAGCCGGAGTAAGCCCGCTTGGTCCCAATCCACTTCCAAAGGTGCCGAAAGGAACAAATCCATAGAAGTGGAGAACCGGTTCAAGAAGAACCAACCGAGTCAACAAAAACCGGCTCATCCGACCAAGGTAAGGGTCAAGCTCAATCTCAAAGAACCCGTGACATAACTTGTTTTAAGTGTCAGGGAAAAGGACACTACGCCCGGGACTGCCCAAACAAGCGTGTGATGGTTCTTATGGCCGATGGTGAATAAGAGTCGCAAGATGAGGCCGAGTTGGAGACGGTTGAATCTGGTGACGAGATAGTAGACTATGCTGACACTGGAGAGTTACTTGTGACCAGACGATCCCTCAGTGCCCTCTTTGATCTGAAAACCATCCAAAGAGAAAACATCTTTCACACAAGATGTACCGTGGAACAAAAGGTATGTAGCCTAATCATTGATGGTGGCTCTTGTACTAATGTGGCTAGCAAGTATCTTGTTGATAAGCTAGGTTTGGTCAAGACTCCCTGTAATAACCCTCCCGAAGGGATAAAATGGTCGAGGGAGTAAAAGTCAAGATCTGGAGCCAAGCTTTTGGGAATCAAAGAGTCATGAAGAATGTTGAGTTTTGATCATTTAAAACTTGACATGGATCAGAGAAAATAGAAGATTGGTCGAGCATCAACCTTGTGGTCGAATCACGGACGATACGGATCGATCGGGAAGTTTCGAAGTACGAGAAGGTCAAGAATGGATCGTAAGTGAAGCATGAGTCGAAGTAAGCTGCTCTACTCTTTACAGAAGAATCTTAGATTGATCAGACGGACGTTTTGGAAGCATAACCTTTTTGGAAGCACGACGGGATAGAAGCACGACGTTTTCGAAGCATGACGTGACTTAGCCGCTAAGTTTTCCCCGAAACTTCGTATGAGCGGAATATAATTTCAGAGACATTATAAGTCGGAAGCAGGACGGGAATTAAGCAGGACGGGAAGCAAGCATGACAGGAAGCAAGCACGACGGGAAAACCCGAAATCGACCGAAAACCCTGATTTCGGTATTGTCTATTTTTCGAGGAAGCCGGAGACTCGGGAAATATTTTTTCTCCAAGTTCAGAATCCTTATGGAGTCTATTAGTAATATTCAGAGCATCAGAACGGGAGCGGAAAAATATTCGGGATTGATCACGGGTCGAAAATAAGCCGGGAAGGCCGAAATCGCGCAAATCGACCGGGAAGCTCGAGATGGATGGATCTGAGAGGTCATGACGTGATGTTTATCCACTGAGCAGCTGAGTGTCAACCCAAGGAGGAGGTGTAGGCGTGCAAGAGCCTCTCCCTTGCTGCTTGACATGTCGTAGCACGAGGTGCCTCCATATCTGCAGTCTGCACATGCGAATCGACACCCAGGGGACTCGTGTGTCGCGATGCAAGCACTCCAGCCAGTCTGAGAGACATTTGGACGTGGTGCTGTCATCTGGTATGTCAAGTAGTCATGCTGAGTGACATTTGGACGCCCGTGTGTCGCAACGCATGCAACCGGAAGCATGCGCGACGACACACAGGCGATAGGGTGGCACCATTTCAATGGTTTTGCCATTCCTATATAAACCCAACCCCCCCTGCTCATTTCATTCATCATTCAGACCCAAAATCACTTCAAAATAAAGCTAGAGAGAGAGAGAGAAAGTAGAAAAAGAAAGCAAGAGATTTCGAGTTGTTTTGAGACTTCTACAGCATTTTCTAGGTCTGAAACTCTGCCGAGAAGTTCTGCAGTATTATCCAGCAGCTAGAGGAGGTTCTGTCTGAGTGCTTATCTGTCCATACCAGTCCATTCCAGACGTTGACGACGGGTTTTGGCTAGGCTCTCTCCGATCGGCACGCTGCAAGAACACTGTGAGTTGGTTTGTTTGAGTTCCACTTGGAACTTAGGATAGTTGTTGCATATAGAGTAGAATGCTCACGCTGTTGCATGATAGAGTCCTTAGGGTTATTTGCTTTATAAACCGGACTCAGTTTAGCATGGGCTAAGCTGAGATGAAAGGAATTAAGACTGAGTTAATAACCTGACTAGGACTAGGACTAGGGTGCATCATGTTTTCTATTCTTGCTTGGTTATTTGGTTGAGTGCAGGTTCCCGTTATCTTTAAAGATAGTTTCATAGCAGGAGGCTTAACTATCTGGGTAACGGTTTGATTCAGTTATTGATTGTTGTTTGAGGTTAGTCAGCTCTTGGTAAGGGAGTGACTAACCGGTTGGTTTGATTAGTTATGTTATTGATGTTTTTATTCTTAGATGTTAGTACTTGGGATCCTACGCCATATAGGCCGGATTACTGGTACTAGATGTTAGTGTCGTAGAGTCGAGAGTCTAGGATAGGATTTTGTGTATGCCGACAGTATCTGCGTAACCCGCCCATACTAGGCTTGTCTAGGGTTGATTAGTGTTTCTCGCTGCCTCGTATTTAGCGGGTTTAAGGAAACCCCTTATTCGCTGGATCGGGAAGACTCAGAGAGACGGGATCATGGCCTAGGGCTGAGTGATTACACGACGGTGTAATGTGACAGTGACCCGAAGGACTGTGGGCTGTCGCGCGGTGACCCGAATGACTGTGGGCCGAGGTCGGTTGAAAGTTCCTCTCTTCTGGCCTTTGTGGTAGGAAGTTAGGATGTTGCTGATATTGGGGATGAACACGAAATCACCATTTCCCGGGTTAGAGTATTTTATTTTGTTGAGTGGTGTCTAGTTAGAGTATTGCGTCGAGTTAGTTTTATTTATTGTTGTGTTAAGGGTTGTGGAACCCTTGAGTTAGTGTTAGCACCGAGATACGGTGTTAACTTAGATCGAGTCTTGATTGTTAGAACTGCTAGGGATCCGTTCGATTAGTTGGCCGTTTGGCCAAGCTGTTAGTTTTAGATTAAGGTCGAGCATACCTTAGTCGGTGCGGTTTAAGGATTAGCCTTAAGCTTTATTATTGCGCTTAGGCTAGATTGCTTGTTGTTTTTGGGTTGTCTGGGCTAGCTACATTAGGATTTGGGTTAGAGGTAGCCAGCTCACTGGGTAACATTAGGTTGCTCACCCAACTCTCGTTGTCCTTTTTGCAGGAGTTCAGGTTGTAGAAGATTGGATACGTAGGCCGCCGGAGTATATTTGCAGTGCATTGTGCTACGGTTTGATTCTTAAACATTACTTTTCCGTTGCGTTTTATTCGGGTTTGGTATCCCTAAAATATTGCAAATATTCTTAAAAGACTTAGAATTTATTTAAAATTGAACGGGTCCAATATGATATTGGTTTAGTCCGAACCAACACAACGTTAGCTCTTGGTACGGGTTGAAAAGCTTTAGGCCTCGATCTAACGGAAAATGTTAACTTCGGGTACGGGTTGCAAAGCCTTATGCCTTGAGTTAGCGGGATGTGCTAGTGGATGAACTGGTCTAAGTTGCGGAGTAAATTATGTGGCACTGACTGGATCGTCCCTAGCTCGTCATGTAGCGCTTCCGGACCATGGTGTTGGGTTGGACGGTCAGTCATGTTCTTGTTTGATTGTTGGCTGGCCGGTTGACCTTTCACCTCCAACCCTTAGTGTTGGTCGCTCTGTCGGTCATGTTCTTGTTTGAATGTTGGCCCGTGGTTTGACCGATGCCTAGGACGGTTCGGGGGTGTTACAGAGGTGGTATCAGAGCATGGTTACGATAATGCTCACTGGTTCCCGTGTTTTTAAAAATGTTTTCGATAATTTTCGAGTCAAAAAGGAGTCGCCAATGCACTCTCTAGGAATCCGGTCGTATCCAATCGTTGGGGAGGGGTAAGATAGATTATAGTTTTAGAATTTCGTCTAACCCCTATATATTTTGTAACTTTGATTCCGCAGGTTGCTGTACTGGTGTGGTAGGGTGGATATTTGGAGTTATGGAGGGTTCCGACGTTGTGCATAGCCCGATACTGGCCGATCTTTTTCCATCACAGGAGTGTGATCCTATTTTGCCTGATACAGATCCGACACCCATTGTTATATCCGATGATGATACTGATCCTGATGCTATGGTGGATCTGGCACCTGTTATTGTTCTTTCTGATGATGACACCGAGCCTGAGGATGTTGTCACAGAGGTTTCTGGAGTAGGGCCACCAAGTCCTATCACCATTTCGTCTACCGGCACTAACGGAGAGACACCTAGATATGATCCAGCTGAGGATCATGGTCCTTCACCATCGACGCCAGTAGGGATGCCATCTGGGTCCCCACCTTCGGAGGCGTTCGAGTTTCCCACTCCACCCATATTACAAGGATTTCCCGACCACCCTGCTTTTCTCCAGATGGAGGACGCATTATGGAGGTACTTCTGTCTGCCCACAATGGCTATTGAGGGTAGAGATGACGATAGAAACAACGAGTTAGTGCAGACTTACCTCGACATGATGGATATTGTGATTACTTATTTTCCTATCACATCCGAGACCGGAGGGCCTCCCAGCATTCCACCTATGGAGACAGCCACGGTTCAGCCACCACATTTTCACACTACCTATGAGACTGGAGGACCGTCCACCTGTGTACCTATGGAGACAGCCGCGACTGAGTTACCACCTTATCAGACTATCTATGAGACCGGAGGGCCATCTCGCCTTCCAGCTATCGACACATCCTATGTTTTTGGAGGATCTACTTCTCTTGGAGATCCTTACGCTCCTCAGTCCTATCATCACGGACAAGGTAGAGATGTTCTTTTTGGTGCCAGAGATAGATATGTGGATCCTCACGGATACCCATATCATACTACTACCTATCTTAGTGGATCGTATCTGTACCCGACTTGCCTTGCTTGCGGAGCTGCCGGACACTTGACTGCTGATTGCCGGAGGTACTACGAGCTATCCGGGATACCCTACCTACCGAGTGCACAACCAGCCGGGGAATCGTCGGAGTGGACTTACTGTCCCAACTGCGACATGTTACTCTATATATGGCGTTCTTAGACGCCTAGGGCCTGGTAAGTAGGGTACTGACATTTTGTTGTGATATAGCGGTGTACAGACTTTTGTAGTGTGTTGTGACAGCCGATGTCCCTTTTGTTGTATGATATACCATCGGTAGCGATAAAAGATGTTTTTCTGTCAAGTATGTATGTATTTGATGGGATGATATGTTTTATAGTGAAAATGGTTATCATTTTGCGTTATCTATTGAGTAATTACGTGACCATATTATTCAAGTATGCATGTTCTTGTTTGATTGTTGCATATTTGAATCGTGTGGTTTACAAGATGAAAAATAGTGAGCGCTTGGACATATGGCCTAACAAAACATTTACAATGGTTTAGATATCACACAAATCGTTAGTATCATTAGAACCTTAGGATTTAGACCGCCTTTTAGAGTAGATAGTGGAACCTAGATTTGCTAGTTTGCTTGGATAGATTGGTTAGATTTGCTAGATTGCCTAGATAGAATTTCTAGGTTGTGTGGATAGAATCGTTAGGTTGCTGGTTAGTGTTGCGATTAGATTGTTAGGTTAGTTGTTAACTAACTTGCTGTGAAGTGTTCTTTTGAGATTGCAGCTTGTGAGTTTGTTGATCGGAACTTTAAGGATGGAAACCTTAAAGTGAGAAGAGTTAAAGCCAAAAACCCAAAGAGAAAGAGTTCAGACGGACAAGACAGTGGTATGGACTGAACAAGAACAAGACTTCGTTGAGAAAAGGCTTCATCAGTATTTGGGAAAAAGGAGAGTTTCAGAAAATGGGTTTGAGTAATCAGAAGCAAGGATGATATCTATCGAAAGGACAAGATAGTATCATGGAAAATACGCGTTACGGCAGAATAAGAGCGAGCAGACAATTCAGTGATCATTCAAGTGGAGAGATATGAAGACGATTATGGAGACCTTGTAACATCTGTGAAGAGCGTAAACCGATATGAAGATGAGTTGAGAGTGAGTAAACCATGAGGAGTCAAGAAGAATTCAAGACAAAGGGGGATTGTTCCGGAATACATCAAAGTAGTGAAGTTAAGAATCAGAAGTTCGTATGGAGGACATCAAAGACGAACCGATGAAGAAGTACATCTAGAAATCAAGTTAGAGTAAAGTAAGGAAGAATTATGGAGTAGTCGTCATCAAGGTGAAGCAAGTTCAAAATCCAAAGTGTTTATGGAGATCAAAGGAACCGAAAGAGAGATTTCAAGGGCGAATCGATAAAGAAGCAAATCAAGTGATCAAGACCGTGAGACGAAGTGATCCAAGGAGAGATTGTTATCAAAGGCAGAGCAAGAGTCGTGGAGCTGAGCAGTTGCACACTTAAGAATTCGAGGACGAATTCTATTAAGGGGGGGAGAATGTAATAACCCTCCCGAAGGGATAAAATGGTCGAGGGAGTAAAAGTCAAGATCTGGAGCCAAGCTTTTGGGAATCAAAGAGTCATGAAGAATGTTGAGTTTTGATCATTTAAAACTTGACATGGATCGGAGAAAATAGAAGATTGGTCGAGCATCAACCTTGTGGTCGAATCGCGGACGATACGGATCGATCGGGAAGTTTCGAAGTACAAGAAGGTCAAGAATGGATCGTAAGTGAAGCATGAGTCGAAGTAAGCTGCTCTACTCTTTACAGAAGAATCTTAGATTTATCAGACGGACGTTTTGGAAGCATAACCTTTTTGGAAGCACGACGGGATAGAAGCACGACGTTTTCGAAGCATGACGTGACTTAGCCGCTAAGTTTTCCCCGAAACTTCGTATGAGCGGAATATAATTTCAGAGACATTATAAGTTGGAAGCAGGACGGGAATTAAGCAGGACGGGAAGCAAGCATGACGGGAAGCAAGCACGACGGGAAAACCCGAAATCGACCGAAAACCCTGATTTCGGTATTGTCTATTTCTCGAGGAAGCCGGAGACTCGGGAATTATTTTTCTCCAAGTTCAGAATCCTTATGGAGTCTATTAGTAATATTCAGAGCATCAGAACGGGAGCGGAAAAATATTCGGGATTGATCACGGGTCGAAAATAAGCCGGGAAGGCCGAAATCGCGCAAATCGACCGGGAAGCTCGAGGTGGATTGATCTGAGAGGTCAGGACGTGATGTTTATCCACTGAGCAGCTGAGTTTCAACCCAAGGAGGAGGTGTAGGCGTGCAAAAGCCTCTCCCTTACTGCTTGACATGTCGTAGCACGAGGTGCCTCCATATCTGCAGTCTGCACATGCGAATCGACACCCAGGGAACTCGTGTGTCGCGATGCAAGCACTCCAGCCAGTCTGAGAGACATGTGGACGTGGTGCTGTCATCTGGTATGTCAAGTAGTCATGCTGAGTGACATTTGGACGCCCGTGTGTCGCAACACATGCAACCGGAAGCATGCGCGACGACACACAGGCGAAAGGATGGCACCATTTCAATGGTTTTGCCATTCCTATATAAACCCAACCCCCCCCCCCCCCTGCTCATTTCATTCATCAGTCAGACCCAAAATCACTTCAAAATAAAGCTAGAGAGAGAGAGAGAGAGAGAGAGAGAGAGAGAGAAAGTAGAAAAAGAAAGTAAGAGATTTCGAGTTGTTTTGAGACTTCTACAGTATTTTCGAGGTCCGAAACTCTGCCGAGAAGTTCTGCAGTATTATCCAGCAGCTAGAGGAGGTTCTGTCTGAGTGCTTATCTGTCCATACCAGTCCATTCCAGACGTTGACGACGGATTTTGGCTAGGCTCTCTCCGATCGGCACGCTGCAAGAACACTGTGAGTTGGTTTGTTTGAGTTCCACTTGGAACTTAGGATAGTTGTTGCATATAGAGTAGAATGCTCACGCTGTTGCATGATAGAGTCCTTAGGGTTATTTGCTTTATAAACCGGACTCAGTTTAGCATGGGCTAAGCTGAGTTGAAAGGAATTAAGACTGAGTTAATAACCTGACTAGGACTAGGACTAGGGTGCATCATGTTTTCTATTCTTGCTTGGTTATTTGGTTGTGTGCAGGTTCCCGTTATCTTTAAAGATAGTTTCATAGCATGAGGCTTAACTATCTGGGTAACGGTTTGATTGAGTTATTGATTGTTGTTTGAGGTTAGTCAGCTCTTGGTAAGGGAGTGACTAACCGGTTGGTTTGATTAGTTATGTTATTGCTGTTTTTATTCTTAGATGTTAGTACTTGGGATCCTACGCCATATAGGCCGGATTACTGGTACTAGATGTTAGTGTCATAGAGTCGAGAGTCTAGGATAGGATTTTGTGTATGCCGACAGTATGTGCGTAACCCGCCCATACTAGGCTTGTCTAGGGTTGATTAGTGTTTCCTCGCTGCCTCGTATTTAGCGGGTTTAAGGAAACCCCTTATTCGCTGGATCGGGAAGACTCAGAGAGACGGGATCATGGCCTAGGGCTGAGTGATTACACGACGGTGTAATGTGACAGTGACCCGAAGGACTGTGGGCTGTCGCGCGGTGACCCGAATGACTGTGGGCCGCGGTCAGTTGAAAGTTCCTCTCTTCTGGCCTTTGTGGTAGGAAGTTAGGATGTTGCCGATATTGGGGATGAACACGAAATCACCATTTCCCGGGTTAGAGTATTTTATTTTGTTGAGTGGTGTCTAGTTAGAGTATTGCATCGAGTTAGTTTTATTTATTGTTGTGTTAAGGGTTGTGGAACCCTTGAGTTAGTGTTAGCACCGAGATACGGTGTTAACTTAGATCGAGTCTTGATTGTTAGAATTGCTAGGGATCCGTTCGATTAGTTGGCTGTTTGGCCAAGCTGTTAGTTTTAGATTAAGGTCGAGCATACTTTAGTCGGTGCGGTTTAAGGATTGACCTTAAGCTTTATTATTGCGCTTAGGCTAGATTGCTTGTTGTTTTTGGGTTGTCTGGGCTAGCTACATTAGGATTTGTGTTAGAGGTAGCCAGCTCACTGGGTAACATTAGGTTGCTCACCCAACTCTCGTTGTCCTTTTTGCAGGAGTTTAGGTTGTAGAAGATTGGATACGTAGGCCGCCGGAGTAGATTTGCAGTGCATTGTGCTACGGTTTGATTCTTAAACATAACTTTTCCGTTGCGTTTTATTCGGGTTTGGGATCCCAAAAATATTGCAAATATTCTTAAAAGACTTAGAATTTATTTAAAATTGAACGGGTCCAATATGATATTGGTTTAGTCCGAACCAACACAACGTTAGCTCTTGGTACGGGTTGAAAAGCCTTAGGCCTCGATCTAACGGAAAACGTTAACTTCGGGTACGGGTTGCAAAGCCTTATGCCTTGAGTTAGCGGGATGTGTTAGTGGATGAACTGGTCTAAGTTGCAGAGTAAATTCTGTGGCACTGACTGGATCGTCCCTAGCTCGTCATGTAGCGCTTCCGGACCATGGTGTTGGGTTGGACGGTCAGTCATGTTCTTGTTTTATTATTGGCTGGCCGGTTGACCTTTCACCTCCAACCCTTAGTGTTGGTCGCTCCGTCGGTCATGTTCTTGTTTGATTGTTGGTCGGTGGTTTGACCGATGCCTAGGACGGTTTGGGGGTGTTACACTCCCCACCCTCGACCATTCAGCCTCAAGTGGCTTAATGATGAGACCGAGCTTAAAATAGCCGAAGAAGCTGTTGTGTCTTTTAGTATTGGTAAGTACCACGACCAGGTGAAGTGTGATGTAGTCCTCATGCAAGCCGGCCATATACTCTTAGGGAGGCCGTGGCAATTTGATAAGGAGACCATCCATCATGGCCGGACCAACATCTACAGCTTCAACCACAACAACAAGAAGCATAGGTTAGCACCACTCAGTCCACAAGAGGTTCATGACATGCAAAAGGCAATGGACCAGGCCAGCAAGGTAAGTAAGACTAACCTTTATATTACTTCTGGTCAAGTGCTTAAATCTTTACATCATGAAACGCCGGTGCTACTAATGATCTTTAAGGAAGGTTGTTTTGCAGGTTTTGATGTCCAAGACGTACCAGCTGAGGTGCAAGTCCTTATGGACAAGTACCAGGACGTCTTCCCTGTTGAGATACCAGCCGGTTTACCTCCTATTCGTGGCATAGAACATCAGATAGATCTTGTACCCGGGGCGCCCTTACCGAACCGAGCCGCATATAGAGTTAACCCGGAAGAAGCCAAGGAGTTGTGGTCACCCAAGCTGAGGTTCCCCAAGTTCACAAGGGTCCGACTACCAGGTCAGGTGCGAGGAACTTAAGAAATGGTTTTACCAAGGCTGTCAGAGATGATTGATCAAGGCCTCAAACAGCTATTGATCCAAGAGATGTCCGGATTAAAGATTGAAGATCCGACCGGCTCCAAAGAGGTTCAAGACCAGCCCGGTCCGATTCAGTTCTCTTCCATCGTCTATAACCGAACCGGCCTGATCATTTTCACATTCGACCTCGGTTCAGAATCAATCCTCAATCCATCCAACCAATTTGCTTCCGGTTCAGAGATCTAGCCAACCACCAGAGGAAGTAGTATGTGTTGTACTCTTTTTCGTTCATCAGGTTTTGTCCCACTGGATTTTCCTTATAAGTTTTTAACGAGGCAACATGCAAGCATACTATGAGCTTTGGTCAAGGTATCTCAAACCGCAACCGGTTTACTGTTTTTATTTAATTTTATTTTGGTTAAGACTTTGGAAAATTGTCAGCCTTTTTATTTGTTTAAGAGTTGGCCCTTTTGTTTAGGCCTTTTTTTTATCTTTGAGATTTCATTAAGGGTGGCCTTTATAAACCCTTGACAATGGCAATTTTGAGCCTTAGTCTTTTATGAAAGTTTTTTAGTTTGCAAGAGCAAATAAACCCTAAGTCTTCTTGGTGAGAGAATTAGCTAGAAGCAGCCAGAATCTTATCAAGATCCCACCACCAAGCTTGTAGCGATTCATCACCCATCGATTTAGTTTGAGAGAGACTTCAGTCCAGCAAGCAAATCCCACATCTATCCATCTCCCATCCACTGTTCTTGTTGAGAGAGACTTCAGTCCAGCAACTTGAATCCATCCACCATCTTTCTATCCTTGTTCTTGATTTTTATTTAATTTTGTTTCAGTTTTCATATCATTTAATCTGCATCTGAAAATCCCATAAAAATCATATTGGTTCTGTTCTTCATTTTCTTATTAGTTTACTTTCTGTTCTTTCTTTTAAACTCATAAGAAAACTCATAAAAATCTCTCTTTGTTTCAGGTACAAACCAAAAACCATTCTACTCTCCATCCGACCGCCCTCTCTCTCTCTAATCTGACCATCCGGCCAGATTGAGATCTTGCCCACAACACTATTGCTGTAGTAAAGAAGCTTATTGATAAAGGAGTGAGAAACAAATTGAGTTTGTTGAGAAGGAAAGGAGTTAAGGGAATGGAAGGAGCACTCCAGTTTTGGTTTAGCACAAGAGTGTAGATATTGCCTTTATAAAGTTTGGAATCTGTTTTTAAGGTTTTTTTAATATGGTCTATACATGTTGGAAAAAGACTTTTTGATGAATAAAATTTAACATTCATTCAAAAAAAAAATTAATAAAACGGAGGGAGTAATAGATTCTTTTTGAAACAGATATCATTATTAAAGTAGTTCTGCGCATTGGTGATTGGAACACTTAAACTCTCTGCGCATCTTTCTACAACAATCGAAAAAGCACAACTTTGTTAAGAAAAAGGAAAAAAAAATCCAAAGAGCACCGAACATATTCTTTCATGATTGCAGAGTTAATCAAACCAAGTGTATACACAAATAAAGAAAAAAAAAGTACACACAAATAAGCTAACACTAGACATTTAAAAGCTTTACTCATACTTTGCATGGAAAAAAACTGATTCATGAGTTAAGACCGTTACTGTAGAGTTTGTTCGGCATTCAGTGATTATCTTGCATTTTCTCCAACGCCAACATTGTAACATCCCTATTCCGGACCCAATATTTTTTCTAATGGGATCGGGCTTCCCTACGGCCCGATTGACTAGAAAACCTAGGTCTCTCCTCCCCATCCTTATAAAAAGGACTACAGCCACCTCCTTTTGTCCTATTCACAAAACTGAAGCGGAGCTCTGCAGAGATTCCCGGAGAACTGGAAACCCTATCCGTCAAGTCTTCTCTCCTGCGCCGCCATCTCTTCTCTCCTCTCTCCCGCGCGTCTCTCTCTTCTTCTTCTTCTCTCTCTCCTCGGCGTCCGATCTCTCCCTCTCTCTCCTTGTCGGCGGCGGATTGGTGGTGGTTGGGGGTGGTGATCGCCGTGTGTTGAGGTAGCGTGGTGGTGGTGTAGCTGATCAGTCGGGTGGTTCAGATCTCATCTTCTCTCGCTCTTGTGTCCAGATCTAGGTTAAGGTGAGGTGATCTGAACCCAGTTTCTCTCAAGTCCTTTATATTAATCTTGTTGGATCTAGGGTTGATTAGCTCTTGTGTGAAAGTTAGGGTGTTAGTTCATGATGAATCTAGGCTGTTAGATGCATGAACCATGTTGCATAAGAACTCTCATACTGTTTAAAAGGGACATTAATGGACTGCCTTGTGTTGATGTGGATAAAATATGATGATTCCTTATGTGTTGTTTGGTCCCATGTGTTGATAGAGATTTCTCTTAGCATCTTGTCGATTGGTTGTTCATATTAATCTTGTGCTAAGTGACTTGTGTGGGACACCGATAACGGGTGGCGTCTTGAGTATGAGTATGACTATGAGTCTATGTGTAAGTGATGGAGTAAGTGAAAGAGGAAGTGTAAGTATGAGTAAGTGAATGTGAATGAGAATGAGAATGTGGAAGAAGTGTCAATGATCTTGTTTGTAGTCCTGCTTGGACCACCGAGAACGGGTGGGCGTCTAGAGTCTAGGGTGCGATGTGTGGTGATGTGAAAGGAACCGCGCGAGGACGGGATATAAATAAGCAAGTGTAGTGGCGCCATAGGATCGAGTCAAGCCGAGAAGGGCTGTGTAAGGCTATGAATGGCCGGGGGGGCAGACAGAGCCAGAGGGCCAACGTGCTGCAATCCGGGTAGCCTCTAGGAAGCTGGGCGGGACGGATGCTCGAAAGAGGCGCCGCCCAGGATAGACCGGAACGCGTAGGGACATCCGTAAACGGTCATAGGTCCTTTTCTTGAAGTTGAGTCGGTTGTGTTTGTCGAGTCGGTCTTATCTATTATTGATTGATTTGTAGCAGTGTCTGAGTTTAATGTATTGACTGCTCGCTAGGTGGCTAGAAATGATGTGTTATGGAATGCTTTATGTTGCCTTGATGACTGTAGTGGCTAGTCAGTCCTGGTTCCCGCATAGAGTAGTGTAGAGTGTCTTGCGGGCAGGCTGGTCTAGAGTCACTTCACTGAGTAACCCAATACTCAGACCCTCCCTTTCCTTTTCCCTGTGCGCAGGACTGTAAGTAGAAGTGTATGGATACGGGTGGATCGGAATTTCAAAGAAAGCAATGCGATCGTCGACTCATGGGACCAGTAACTGACACGGCGGATTGCCTATAAGGTCATACGCGTGTCTATAGCTCCCTACCGATAACCCCGGTCGATCCCCGGGGGATACGGATGCTACAACTGGTATCAGAGCGGGGGTTAAGATCCCTTAGTGCTATCCTAAGGGGTCGGCATTTCCAAAGTTTTTCAAAACCTTGTTTTAAAAAGAAAAGAGTTTTCGAAAGTTTTGATGTTTGAGGAAGTTGTGTGATGTTTTCAAACACCACCCACTATATCTATGCTTCTATTATGGTTCTGATCGTTTTCTTTTACTGCAGGATGTTTCCGCTTGATCACTACGAGTGGAGGATGCCGGGTTTGCACTACGAGCCGGTGGGCACACGGGAGCACGCCCGGAAGCGGCACCGTGACGCAGAGGGAAACTGGGTGCTGCCTACGTTTCCAGATCCAGAGGAACAGTTCAGAGAGTTTCCATTCGGGTACCCTTTCGAGCAGACTGTGGGACGCATAGTGACAATGCCACACTTTCTGAAGATGGTTATGGAGGAGCGTGTACTCCAGGGTTGTGCTATGTTCCAACTCGCTCTCGATGAGGACCTTCCGAGGAAGCGGGGCCGGCCAAGCAAGGCATCAGGGGTAGCCCGAGAGCCTCCGAGATCCATCGCAGGTAAATGCCGGTGCAAGACACTATTCCGGAATAAGCAGGAGGATCGATCTGTTGCTGGCTACACTGTGGACTTCATCAACCAAGCCAAGCTGTGTAAGCCGAAAAGCACAGAAATGTGGTGCAAATGGTACAAGCGAGGACTGCGTAAGAAGATTCAGGACAAGGTGAAGGGAGTCTTAGAGCCTCTGGAGTTCGCCTTGGTGCAGTGTATGGCTGGATTAGCAAAAGAAGCAGAAGGGGAGATTGAAGCCAGGAAACCTGGGCACGGGAAACCGAAGGAGGGCGATGGGAACCCCAAGGCATCTGGTGGGGAAGCACCCAAGAAGAAACGGGGGCGCCCACAGAAGCCTTCTTCAGATCAGGACGATTGCGACTGCGACGTACGGGTTCAGGCTGCGCAGAAGTCAAACAAAGTGAGGGACTACTTGTGGGAGTTTTTGGATACCGCCAGGCATTGTCAGCCCAAGCCTGCAGAGGAGTGGCGTAGGTTGTTCAAGGCCGGACTACGCAGAGAGATTCACGACAAACTCGGGGCAGCTCTAGAGCCTCTGGAGTTTGCTCTTGTGAGGAGGATGGCAAGTCAAGCAGTAGCTGCAGAGGATAAGATTAAAGGGAGGGGGTTCGCCGTCGAGCATCAGCATCCCCGGAAGAAGAACGGAAACCCGAAGGCTAGGGTGGCGTGCGGCGGCACGGCGGGCCCTGGAACCGAAACTATCGGCGACTCTCCGCGTGGTGGTTGGCTGAGTGAGTAGGACCCTTTTTCGGAAGTAGGATGCGAGTTTTGTTTGGCAGATTTATTTATTTGTTGCTGGCTTTGGTGTTTCTTTCTTTCTTTGGGCAGCCTGTGTTTGTGCAGATGCCTTGAGCTTTCCGATTTATTGTAATCCTACTCCATTTCATTAATGAATTTATTCGTTGGTTTTAGGATAATCGAGTAGAAGTTAAAGTTTGGGTTATAAGGAATGGAGGAGTAGGATGAGTATAACTCATTTTTGGGAGTTTGGGTTTAGTTTGGAATCATCGAAAACGGGAAGAAAGGACGTGTCCGAAAGCAGGAATTGTAACCATGGCGTGGTATCATCTCAGTTAGTGATTTCTGTCTCCTTCATGGAGATTCCCCAACCTCCCCTTAAAGGGCACCGCATCAGGAAGCAAGAGGAGGATGGACTCTCTCTCGGCTCCTCCGAGGCAAAGCGGCACAGGAACCCATCTAAAGACACCAACTTTTCTCAACCCTTGCCGTCAGCAACATGCTGAGGCTCTAGACGGTGGTAAGTTCGGGAACGTTACTAAGGAATTGGAAGAGGTGGCTAACCTGAGGATGGAGCGGGTGAAGCGTTGCATCTGGTTGTATCCATCGCTTGCCCATGCTGTGTTGGGAGCAGGAGCAGTAGCGGCAGCAGCAGCAACAGAGGACGGTCAAGGAGAGCTTATGAGTTTGGAGAGTCAGCTGGCTCTGGATTGTGTGATTGACTTGGATGGCGATGGGGTGATGATGATGGTTCGAAGAAGGCTCTCTTTGTGGTCCCTTCCACTGAGATTGTTATTCTTGATTCTGCTGATGATGATGAAGATGCTGTCGAGAAGCCTAAGTGTCCGTTTCAGTCAAGTCTTGTGCAGCATCAGAAGGGTCAAGGCGACGTGGTGCCTGTGACGCCGCAGTCCGCTTTTGGGGAGGGGACGGGAGATGGCTTGTCCATTACTGGTTGGTGGAGGGACAAAGTAGCAGAGGCAACCTCCTTGCTATGTAAAACGGTATGGTCATTGGCAGAGATGTCTGCGTGGGACAAACAAGGAGAGAAAAAGTTCATGCCATTGGAAATGGTGTGGTCAACGATAAGGGTGTCTATGGGGGCGTTGAGGATGATGCAAGTGGTAATGAGTCTGAAGCAGCAGATGAGGATCTTGGTAATATCTGGAAATGAAATGGCCATGTCAATAGTGTGTTCCAAGGATGCAGAGACCTCACGCAATGAATCAAAGACCGATGAAGTGGAAGACTGCGCGCACCCCTTCATACTAAAGGACGACATGGGTTATGTTGCCGTGTCCGCGGAGTTATTGACAAAAGCATCTTAGATATTGTTGAGGTGAACTTCAGTAAAGCGAAAAGGAGCACGAGATCATATGCTTCCGAATCTCGGATTAAAAAGTTTGGGGACCAGATTTTGAGATTAAGTTATCTGCAGAAGGGCGGATGATAGGTGGGCTACCTGCTCATCCGACGCATGCTAGCAAGATGAAGCCTCATCGTGTAGCTCATTTGGGTTGTGGGCTGTGCTCCACCCCAGGGGGTTGTATCGTGGCTCGTGCTCCGGGTTCCGGAAGAACCTTCATGATCATCAGTTTCATGCAGAGCTTCCTTGCAAAGTATCCTTAGGCTAAGCCACTGGTTGTGCTTCCAAAGGGAATTTTTGTCTACCTGGAAAAGAGAGTTTGTGAGATGGCAGGACAAAGACACTCCACTGCTTGACTTCTACAGTGCAAAAGCAGAAGACCGTGCACAACCACTGCCCATTTTGAATCGGTGGATGGAGAAGAAGAATATCTTGTTTCCGGGTTACAAGCAGTTTTCAACCATTGTCCTTGGCGGTCCAATCGAGTCGAGTAAGGATAGTAATAAGCGCCTCGGATAACTTTGTGAAACCGCTGGCGGACAAAGGGCGAGTGGGTGTCACACGAAGTCGGAATGTTAGGCACGGGAGTCTTGACACACAGAAATAGGGGACGAAATGACGGGTGTTAGGAAATGGGTATGCCTGATCGAAGTGGGGGAGAACAAAAGACAAAGCAAAGAAGACCTATGAAACCTCGAAGCAAGTAGTACCGCCTGATGCGACATGGGAGTAGTATAAAGCCGCATTGAGTTAGTACCAAGGATATCTTGGATTGCAGAAACCGTTGGAAAAAAAATATTGGGTAAGGGATGTTAAGAATTGGGAGTTACACAAGCTGAATTCGGGGCCGAATTCCATTAAGTGGGGGAGTTTGTAACATCCCTATCCCGGACCCAATATTTTTTCTAATGGGATCGGGCTTCCCTACGGCCCGATTGACTAGAAAACCTAGGTCTCTCCTCCCCATCCTTATAAAAAGGACTGCAGCCACCTCCTTTTGTCCTATTCACAAAACTGAAGCGGAGCTCTGCAGAGATTCCCGGAGAACTGGAAACCCTAGCCGTCAAGTCTTCTCTCCTGCGCCGCCGTCTCTTCTCTCTTCTCTCCTCTCTCCAGCGCGTCTCTCTCTTCTTCTTCTTCTTCTCTCTCTCCTCGGCGTCCGATCTCTCCCTCTCTCTCCTTGTCGGCGGCGGATTGGTGGTGATCGCCGTGTGTTGAGGTAGCGTGGTGGTGGTGTAGCTGATCAGTCGGGTGGTTCAGATCTCATCTTCTCTCGCTCTTGTGTCCAGATCTAGGTTAAGATGAGGTGATCCAAACCCAGTTTCTCTCATGTCCTTTATATTAATCTTGTTGGATCTAGGGTTGATTAGCTCTTGTGTGAAAGTTAGGGTGTTAGTTCATGATGAATCTAGGCTGTTAGATGCATGAACCATGTTGCATAAGAACTCTCATACTGTTTAAAAGGGACATTAATGGACTGTCTTGTGTTGATGTGGATAAAATATGATGATTCCTTATGTGTTGTTTGGTCCCATGTGTTGATAGAGATTTCTCTTAGCATCTTGTCGATTGGTTGTTCATATTAATCTTGTGCTAAGTGACTTGTGTGGGACACCGATAACGGGTGGCGTCTTGAGTATGAGTATGACTATGAGTCTATGTGTAAGTGATGGAGTAAGTGAAAGAGGAAGTGTAAGTATGAGTAAGTGAATGTGAATGAGAATGAGAATGTGGAAGAAGTGTCAATGATCTTGTTTGTAGTCCTGCTTGGACCACCGAGAACGGGTGGGCGTCTAGAGTCTAGGGTGCGATGTGTGGTGATGTGAAAGGAACCGCGCGAGGGCGGGATATAAATAAGCAAGTGTAGTGGCGCCATAGGATCGAGTCAAGCCGAGAAGGGCTGTGTAAGGCTATGAATGGCCGGGGGGCAAACAGAGCCAGAGGGCCAACGTGCTGCAATCCGGGTAGCCTCTAGGAAGCTGGGCGGGACGGATGCTCGAAAGAGGCGCCACCCAGGATAGACCGGAACGCGTAGGGACATCCGTAAATGATCATAGGTCCTTTTCTTGAAGTTGAGTCGGTTGTGTTTGTCGAGTCGGTCTTATCTATTATTGATTGATTTGTAGCAGTGTCTGAGTTTAATGTATTGACTGCTCGCTAGGTGGCTAGAAATGATGTGTTATGGAATGCTTTATGTTGCCTTGATGACTGTAGTGGCTAGTCAGTCCTGGTTCCCGCATAGAGTAGTGTAGAGTGTCTTGCGGGCAGGCTGGTCTAGAGTCACTTCACTGAGTAACCCAATACTCAGACCCTCCCTTTCCTTTTACCTGTGCGCAGGACTGTAAGTAGAAGTGTATGGATACGGGTGGATCGGAATTTCAAAGAAAGCAATGCGATCGTCGACTCATGGGACCAGTAACTGACACGGCGGGTTGCCTATAAGAGCATACGCATGTCTATAGCTCCCTACCGATAACCCCGGTCGATCCCCGGGGGATAGGGATGCTACAAACATACCAGAAATGTTTTGGGTGGGGAGCTACGAGGTTAGAGCCATACTTTGAAGCAAGTTTCTTATTAATGGATAAAGAAGTTCTCTCTGCAATGAAACTAACCTCAACTGAAACAAAACTCCACAGCGAAAACTGAGCACAGACAAGACAGTTCAACTGTTCCACTACAAGAAGTTTACTCAAAGACCCACAACACAAAACATATAGAGGCTTGAACGGTAACCAACTGCCCCACACCGCACCGCCGTCAACAACTTTCTACACATACCTATATATCTATATATTTTTGTTACTATCTGAACCGCACAACACTTGTCCCACAGTTATCCTGCACGTTACCATTCAGACCTAGAGAGTGGAAACAACAAAGCTACTAAATCACTGCTTCTCAATTTTATAACTAGACCCACGGACATTATCTTGGCATATAATATTATTCTATAGTAAGCAAATATCAAATGGAAAATAATTGTCATGAGTCTCTTAATAGATTGAAAAGCCAAATATTGTGACTGGTACAAAGTTTTTCACCTAATAGCTGATCCTTATTTGATTCCAGTATTTGATTCACCTAATAGTGTGGTCGATAACTAGAGATGTCAATTGGGCAGGCTATTAATGGGCGGCCCATGTCCAAATAGATATGGACAGAAATGGACAAAACCATATTGGACCATAATTAATTTTTGTCCAAATGGACAACCCCAATTACGTCCGTGGGCTCCACTGGGCTTAATCATTTGGACATGGGCCGTCCAATAAACCTAAATATCTAGGGTTTTCTAAAATTGGAAAAAACGCAAATCACTTCTTTTTCCACCGTTTTCGTCGATTTCGTGCGATTCTTCGGCGATTTCGTCGGATCTTCTGCGATTTCGTCGATCCTTCTTCGCCGTCTTCGGTTCTCCTCCTCCCTCATCGACTCTCCTTTTCCTTCATCGATTCTTCTCCGCTTTTGAGTCCCATTTGGGCTTATTTGGACAGCCCAACAAATCTAGTAAATCATGGTCTTATTTGGTTATGGTCCCATTTGGTTATGGTCCCATTTGGTTATGGTCCCATTTGGGCTTCGACCAAATTTGTCCAGCAAAAAAATGATGCCCATTCGGACACGCCCAAACTCGCCCGGCCCGCCCAATTGACATTGCTATCGATAACTTTGCTTGCTTCCCATACACACAAACCATAAATTAGAATCCATTTAAGACCAAAATTCCTGCCTATTTATTTGTCCTCTCTATGCTGATTTCTATACAGACTACACAGAGTACAGACCTTGCTTTATAGTTATGCAGATGGCTTGTGGCAAAAAAACAAGAAAACAAATGATAGCAATGGGCCCTATTGGTCAATCCTGTACCGACTCTGGGTGCGTTCAATGGGAAGAAACGGGCGACAAGATAATATCTCATATAAATGTATCCTTTAACAAACGCGGAGTCACTTCAATCCAGTTTGGATATGTCGAGAATGGATCTGTTGTCATTTCTAAAACCTACGGTTCACCATCACCTGTCTGTAGCAGGCGAATTGTAAGTCTCATTTCTTTCCTCCAAACCTTTCACTGTATACAGTGTCTGATGTTCATTTGATTACAGCTGAGGCTGAACCATGAGACAGAGTTTGTGACTGGGATTCACGGGGAGGTATACAATGGTTACATTTCCTCGCTAGCGTTTCATACAAATGAACGTACACACTATGCGGTTCACTGGTCGATCCAGGAGAATTTGGTCTTAAGAAGATGGAGTTTCATTCAGGGATACTTGAACGCCGTGAGTTTGGAGGTTTCTTCGGAACTTGTGACCATGCTCAGTTGAAATCTATTGGTTTCTACGTGAGGCCTGTGATCCCAAATGCTATGGCCATCAAAGGGTAAGATGTTTCAACAAGCAAGCTGTGAAGCGTTCTTGATCTTATACTATATGGTTTTACTAAATAAAGTGTCTTTCAGACGCAAAAAAAAATAAAAATTCAACAAGTAGTAAAAGCAGAATACCCTGCTCAGAGAAGGCCTCCACGTCAGATGATTAAATCGACCAATGGGAATTGTTGGTTAGTGATCTATTCTTAAGCTTGTAATTCGGTTGGTTATATCTTGGTTATTGATAATTAGATGATTAGGTTGAACCGGTTATGTTAGGACGGTTTAGCTAATTGGTTCTGGTTAGCATTGTACATCCTTGGTTCAGTATAAAAGGATAAGAGAGATAGCATTAGGATAAGTGAAGAGAGAGAGAGAGATAGAGAGCTGATTGTCAGTCATCGAGAAGAAGACGTTGTACTCTGTTCTTCACCATCTCTGTTTTGAGAGTGGTGCCTTGTTCTAGTGGATTTTGCTAGCTGAGTCTGGCTCCAGGGGATTAGTTCTCCATATCGGAGAGATACCCCTGGGTAAACAATCTGTGTGTCTTCTTTACTTGCTTTCTTGTAGATCTTTCTGTTGCTTGTGCTTGTGTGTGATTGAATCAGGTCACGAGCAATCGTATCGACGTGATACGGTCTTGATTCATCTCGAATCAAGAGGTCTTCCGCTCAACAAGTGGTATCAGAGCCAGGTTGTCTAGATTCGTGGACTCACGATGACGACGACGAAGACGATACGCGCTGAGGTGGAACTGTTCGACGGAACCGGTGATTTCTCGCTGTGGACGATTCAGATGATGGCTCACTTTGGTGTATCGGGCTTGAAGGAAGTCGTGCTTAGTGATAACTTCGAGATCGAAGTTCCGGTGACAAAACCAGAGGGAAAGGCGGTGGATGATGACGACGGTACTGGTGCGTCAGATACAAAGACGATTCTTGATCCAGTTAAACTCGAGAAGGATGAAAAGGCGAAAGATATGATTATCCTCAACATCGGGAATCAAGTTCTTCGCAAGATCAAGCCCTGCACTACCGCAGCAGCGATGTGGTCATCTCTCGAAAGGTTGCATCTATCCAAGTCTTTACCCAATCGCATCTTTGTTCAATCTTTATTCTACACGTTTAAATGTGATAGCTCAAAGTCTATCGATATAAACGTAGATGATTTCTTGAAAATTGTTGCAGAGATGGGGAGCTTGAATGTCAGTGTCACTGATGAGATTCAAGCTATTGTGTTCCTGAGCTCTCTACCGGCCATCTATGATCAACTCAAGCATACTCTCAAGTATGGAAAGGACTCTCTCACGTTGGAAGAAGTCATATCGGCGGCAAGGTCCAAACAGAGAGAGATCCAAGATAGTGGAAGGAATGAGAAGGGAACAGCATCCGTGCTCTATTCCTCTGAAAGAGGACGACAAAGCAGGCGCGATCATGGCGACTCTCGAGGAAACAAAGGCAGAAGCAAGTCACGAGGAAGGAAAGTTACTTGCTGGTACTGCAAGAAAGAGGGGCATGTTAAAGCAGACTGCTTTGCGAGGAAGAAAAGGATGGAACAAGATAGCGATGGAGAAGCGGCTGTAGCAATAAGTTCACTCGATGATGCTCCAAATGCTCTTACGACGGTTGGCAATGAGGCGAGTGAGGACTGGGTTATAGACTCAGGGTGTACACACCACATGACCTGCCATCGCGAGTGGTTCACTGACTTTGAAGAGATCAAGTCAGCAAAGGTTCTTCTAGGAGACTATACCACAATAGAGACTCTGGGGATCGGTACTGTGAAGATCAACACTCGTGGGGGCACCGTCAAGGTGTTGAAGAATGTCAGATACGTTCCTGCGCTCAGAAGGAACCTTATTTCTACGGGGACCCTAGATCGACTTGGGTTCAAGCATTGTGGAGAGGATGGCAGGATTATCTTCATGAAGAACTCCATGGTCGCATTGTGGGGAGCTCTGGTTAATGGCCTTTACATCCTGAAGGGTGAAACCGTAGTACCAGAGAGCTGCAATGTAGAAGGTCACAAGTTAAAAGTACCGGTGTGGCATAGCAGACTGGGACACATGAGCGTCAAGAATCTACAAGTTCTTGTGAAGGCTGGAACTCTTACCAAGAAGGATGTTGGGGAGCTGAGTTCTTCTGCGAGCACTGTGTGATGGGAAAATCCAAAAAGGTAAGCTTTAGTACTGGTAAACATACTACTACTAATGTTTTGGAGTATGTTCATGCAGATCTCTGGGGTTCTCCAATCGTGCATCGTTCACAGACTGGTAACAGATATTTCTTGTCCATTATAGATGATCACTCCAGAAAGGTTTGGATCTGTTTTCTTAGGACAAAGGATGAAACGTTTGCTAGTTTTAGTGAATGGAAATTGCTGGTAGAAAATCAGGTTGATAAGAAAGTTAAATGCCTCAGGACCGATAATGGCCTAGAGTTCTGCAACCGTTTGTTTGATGAGTTTTGCAGGAAATATGGCATTGCAAGACATAGGACCTGCGCATACACGCCCCAGCAGAACGACGTTGCTGAGAGGATGAATCGCACCATCATGGAGAAGGTTCGATGCCTGCTGGATGAGTCTGGTCTCAGTGAAGAGTTCTGGTCAGAAGCAGCAGCGTTCTCAGTGTATACCATCAATCGGTCTCCCTCGTCAGCGGTTGGGTTCAAGGTTCCTGAGGAGATCTGGCTTGGAAGGAAGCCGGGTTACAAACATATGAAAAAGTTTGGTTCGGTGGCGTATATCTACACTAATCAAGGGAAGCTCAAGCCTCGAGCAGTTAAAGGAGTCTTCATTGGGTATCCTCCTGGGACAAAAGGCTATAAGGTGTGGCTCTTAGACGGTGAAGAGTGTGTGGTTAGCCGAAATGTGAAGTTCTGTGAAGAAACTATGTTCAAGGATATCCCGAAGAACATTCAAGGAGGAGTACCAGACCAGACGGGTACGTTGGACGCTGAGAAGACTCTTGTGCAGATACCTCTGACGACTAGTGATGGCTGTAGTAGCTCAAGTCAAGGAGGAGATTCTTCTGCTACTCATGGCGAGGATGATTCAGAAGCTTCAGAGCAGGGTGATGTGGAGCAAGCCAGCTCATGATTGACAAACTATCAACTGGCTAGAGACAGACCTCGCAGAACTGTCGTTCCTCCCGTAAAGTTCAATGATTATGACTGTTATGAGGTGGCATTTTCTCTATCGATGTTTGAGCTGATGTATGTGGAAGAACCTAAAGATTATTCTGTGGCAAGGGCAAGTAAGGAGTGGCATAAGTGGAGTGTGGCGTCTGACGACGAGATGGGTTCTCTTCTCAAGAATGGCACTTGGGTGTTAGTGAAGAGACCAAAAGATAGGAAGGTGATCAGTTGCAAGTGGCTGTATAAGATAAAGCCTGGGATCACTGAGGATGAGCCTGAGAGATACAAGTCGAGGCTTGTGGCACGAGGGTTCACGCAGAAGTAGGGGATTGACTACCATGAAGTATTCGCACCAGTAGTGAAGCATGTTTCAATCCAAACACTGCTGTCATTAGTGGTGAATCAAGATCTAGAGTTGGAGCAGATGGACGTGAAGACAGCTTTTCTTCACGGTGATCTAGAAGAAGACTTATACATGGAGCAGCCTGAAGGTTACGAGGATAAGTCGAAGCCGGATCATGTATTCTTACTGAAGAAGTCCATGTACGGTCTCAAGCAGTCTCCTCGTCAGTGGAACAAGAAGTTTGATGAGTTCATGCACTTCCAAGGTTATAGGAGAAGCTGGAGTGATGCGTGTGTGTATACTACAGAAGGTTCAAGCGGTAGCATGGTGTATCTTCTACTATATGTAGATGATATGCTTATTGCTGCGAAGTTCATGAAGGATGTCAAGAAGCTCAAGGATCAGCTGGAATCTGCATTCGAGATGAAAGACTTAGGTCCAGCTCGTAGGATACTGGGAATGGATATATACAGAGACAGAAGCAAGGGGATTCTTCGTCTGTCTCAGTCAGAGTATATAAAGAAGGTGGTTAGAAACTTCAGGATGGAAGATGTTAAGGTTGCTTTAACACCTATGGGAGCCCATTTCAAGCTCTCAGCAGAAACTGAGAAGGAGGAGAGTATCGACACTGATACGATTCCATACCTGTTTGCGGTGGGAAGTATAATGTATGCAACGGTGGGCTCGCGTCCTGATCTTGCATACGCAGTGGGGCTCGTCAGCAGGTTTATGAGCAGACCTGGAGAGGTACACTGGGAAGCAGTGAAATGGCTTCTTAGGTATATGAAGGGGTCAGCAGATGTTCAGCTCACGTTTACTCAAGAGAAAGGTTTTGAGATTCAAGGCTTCTGTGATTCTGACTACACAGGAGACAGAGATAGGAGCATGTCTCTGTCAGGCTATGTGTTTACCATAGGTGGTAATGTAGTGAGCTGGCGATCAAGTCTTCAACCAGTGGTGGCGTTATCAACTACGGAGGCGGAGTATATCTCATTGACGGAGGCGGTAAAGAAGGCTATCTGGCTGAAGGGATTGCTTACCGAGCTTGGGATTGAACATGGTTCTGTTAAGATCTGGTGTGATTCTCAAAGCGCCATCTGTTTATCGAGAAACGCAGTATTTCATGAACGCACGAAGCATATGCGTGTGAGGTATGATTTTATTCAAGACATTATGGATGAAGGAGAGGTTGAAGTGGTGAAGATTCATACAAATCGGAACCCAGCTGATATCTTGACAAAAGTGGTTCCAGTGAGCAAGTTCAACGCAGCGTTGAGTTTGCTCAAGGTTGTTTCAGCCTGAGAACCTCAGGCCTCGCCAGACGGTGTAAGCTAGAGGTGAAGTCCACAGAAGAGAACAAGGGTACTAGAAGAGTTGAAGCTGCAGTGGTGAAGCTTAAGCTTAGCTCAAGGAGGAGTTTGTTGGTTAGTGATCTATTCTTAAGCTTGTAATTCGGTTGGTTATCTCTTGGTTATTGATAGTTAAATGATTAGGTTGAACCGGTTATGTTAGGACGGTTTAGCTAATTGGTTCTGGTTAGCATTGTACATCCTTGGTTCAGTATAAAAGGATCAGAGAGATAGCATTAGGATAAGTGAAGAGAGAGAGAGAGAGAGAGAGAGAGCTGATTGTCAGTCATCGAGAAGAAGACGTTGTACTCTGTTCTTCACCATCTCTGTTTTGAGAGTGGTGCCTTGTTCTAGTGGATTTTTCTAGCTGAGTCTGGCTCCAGGGGATTAGTTCTCCATATCGGAGAGATACCCCTGGGTAAACAATATGTGTGTCTTCTTTACTTGCTTTATTGTAGATCTTTCTGTTGGTTGTGCTTGTGTGTGATTGAATCAGGTCACGAGCAATCGTATCGACGTGATACGGTCTTGATTTATCTCGAATCAAGAGGTCTTCCGCTCAACAGGAATCAATATTTTTTACACGTCAGATCCCATTGTTTGCGTCTGGGCTTTTAATTTTGTTTGGGTCTGTCTGTGTTAATTTCGAGGCCCAGTAAGCCCATTAATTTCACGTCAGATCCCGTTTCCCTGATTTCACGATCTGAATTTATTTATGATAAAACTTCTTCGATTCTATGTGTTTCTTTTTTCTTTTTGGGGTCAAATACCTTCTATGTGTTTCTAACTTCTCTGATTCTCATCTGTAACCGACTCATAAAACCTTTTATTTACTGCTACAAGACCAAGAAACCATTGAGAATCCCTCAGCCTTAGAAAATGACTTTCAAATCTACAAAATCCATCGGGAAGGCTGCTACAACTAGGTTTTCTCTCCTCTAAAGTTTGTTTTAGTGTTCTTCGATATTGGCTTCTCTAGGAAAAGCTTCCATTGATTTTACAGATTTACCTTACAGAAACAAAGCCATTAACGGTCTCCCTTCCTTCAAGTGTTCCAACTCTGGTGATGTCTTGAATGTAATCTCTCTTCCCTTTTTCTTTTAAAACATAGTAAGAAAAAATAGATCTTTATTGTTGTGTGCAGGTTACAGTTGAGAAGATCCAAGGAGGCTTTGATTTAAGGTAAAATAGTTTCTATATAAGTTATCTGTATCTGCTGTTATTGCATTGCTTCAATCCTGTTATGAGATTCTTGGTTTTAAGTTATTGCAGATATTTTTGATAAAAATAAGGTCACTACTTTCCAAGGAGGGAAGTTTCAGAAGCCTACAGAGCAATGATTATTTAGAGGGATATAACGAAGATGTAAGGTTCTTGGTTTAGGGAGTTAAACTATCTCAAACGTACTCAGAAAATTGTATTGATCGTTTGTTGTGTTTGTGTTTTTACGCAGGAAATGAGCTTAGATGTTAATGAAAAGTCTACAGCAGGTGAAACCAATAAGAACACAGGGGATTCGAGATCAACTATCTCTTTATTAAGAATCACTTAAACAATCTTTTACAAAGACTTGTCTAATCCGAATTACTCAACGCCACACACGGCTTGACACGGACCAATTCTTAATCTACCCTTTGAGTGAACCAACCCCTGTTGATCACCTCTACAAATCGCTCACCTTTTGAAACCCCAAACCCCTGTCTGTGTTTCTATGAGAATACAACGTTAAAAGCTTAACCTAAACCTAGGTCTAAACTTCCCTTTTTATTGCCACCAATTATTTCCAATTGTGCAATATATCTTTTCCTAAAAACCAGCATCACCAAATCTTCCAATTTGTGATCTGAGGATCTTTTAGTTTGTTATTCACGTCCAAACAAGATCAGCCAATGAGAACTCTCCACGTCTTCACGTCTTAGTTCCTTCTGTCTTCGTCGATGTGTTACACATTCTCGTCCATGTGTAACACAGCAGCAACACTCTCTCTGTGTCATTGCACCATCATGTCAAGCTCCAAATCCTTGAGCTTACACTCTTCCCCTTTTTATCTGAATATGTCAACTCAAGCATCCTGTAAACATCAACTCACAAACCTAGTGAAGCACGGAAGCAATATAATTCACTAAACCATTAATCACAGAACAATATGTGAGTTGTTCAGTTCTCCCCCTGATTGTGACCACACAAGCAGATTCTACTTGATTGCATATTCTGATAAAACTAACCGGTTCACGGAGAGAATACTTACCTGACGTCGCAAGATCATAGAGAGGAATGACACCTATTTGTTGACTATCCTTCAGAGGAATAAGGATGTACCATATAAGACTCACTCAAAAGATCTTGTTAGTAAAGACAACCAAGACTGTAAGGACAATCAAGACCAAACTTATTCACTTTATCAACCCAGAGATTCAACTTCACTTAAACACTGAAGAGTAAGAGACAAAGCAAGCTGAGTTCGACACATTTGCAAGGAAAAGATAAGGACCCCATGATAAATCACCTAGCATGTACATCTGAGATAATTAAATTTAAATGGATTTACAGAATTGAGTTTAGATAACTTTCCTGAGTCAGTAAGATAGATCAGCATCAACCTCATCACATATTTCATCACAAAAGGCGATTAATGAAATCAACTTGTCAGCCTAAACCTGTAGCTATTTCTCAGCCGAGTAGCTGTCACAAGTTCCTTTGTCCAGCAACTAACAGATTCCACTTTGACTGGGATCATGATCACACCGTTTTCAGAGGACACATGGTCATCTTGTGTTTCTACCTCTTCCTCTGCGGTAGTGTTCTGTTAATGTTCTTTCATCCATTTCAAAACTTCACCAGAACCACATACTTATCAAAACAAAGAGCATCACCAGATACAAAGTGTTGTAGCACCCTGATCCAAGATGAGTGCTTTGAGAAATTTGATTCTGCCCAATCAAAACAGTGATCATCACCAGATACAAAGTGTTGCAGCACCCTGATCCAAGATGAGTGTCCTTCATGTCAGGCCTTATTGTCTTTCTTTTCACAGTGTGCAAAACTTCCTGTTATTTGCAGGACACACTTTTAAACATTCTCCCTGCATGTGTTACACTCATCCTCTCCCGTGCTACTTTGTTCAATCCAGACAGTGATCATCACCAAAATCAAAATGTGTTGCATCCTGTTCCGAGATGAGTGCCTTTCTTTAGTGAACTGCTATGATCAGACCCAGTCATTGTAGCTTCTGTTATTCACATGGACAAAACTTGCTAACAAGAGGTTTTAGTTGGTGTGACTCCATATGCGATATCAGCTAGACACATGACCTTCTCTCAAAGACAAAACAAGTTAGAGATCAGAGATTCCAAGAGCTTTTCGCATACACAAAAAGCAAATGAAGTAAGGTAGTTTGGTAACTATATCAACAGCTTTGTTCTCAGATGCAACATGTTCAATGGTAACAAGTTTTTCCTCTTCTAATTCTCTAACAAGATGATGTCTAATAACTACTTGCTCAGTCAATGATAGTTGAACAAGATTCATGGGTATGCAGATGACATTCAAGTTATTACAGTGAACATAAAAAGAGTCAAAAGTATTACCATACTCAGCATGTGTCGATCTCTTTACCAACATATGGATCCTCAACGTTCTCAAGACTATGTTTTCCGTTTCAGCAAGACACGGTGACACCTTGTAACACACCTTCAGGTTGTCGTTGTCCAAGAAAAACATCCAATTGGCATCACAAACTCCTGTCATCATCATGTTAGTGTCAAGGGAATTATGTAATTTGAGTTCAAGGATACCCTTTACGTGGTTACTGATTTTTCGGACAACCAGTGGGTGTGATGCTTCTGAAGCAGCTTGCCATAGGGTGCATATGTCAGTGATAAGACTGTGTTGTGATCGTATAGTAGTGAGGTAATTCGAACGCCCACTTATAGTCGGGGGTGTCACACATTTTTCCCTGTGTGTAACATCTTTCTGAGACAGACTCTCTGTTTTAGAACCAATGGCTTTATGTTGAACTGACCCCATCTGATCCACGTGCCCATTCACTTTTGTAACAGTTTCCTCATTGTTACATGCTACATAATATGTGTCTCCTTGATCACCACGACCTGAAGTTTCCTTTTCCTTTTCCATCTTGACTTTCTTTTCAATGTGAGATTGACATAATTTGCATTCACAAACCGCATCATGTTTCTCTCTACCCAGGTGTGAAAAGCCACGTTTATGATGTAGCTTCGGACTAGCTGAAATTTTGATCTCTGGTTCTTTGATTTGAATGCGTGCCAAGTTACATAGAACTTCTTCCTCTTGTTCTGCAGCACGCTCGTGTGATACATCAGTTCGAAGGTGTAACTCATGACCCGTCTGTCTACTGAATTTAGGATAGAGATCTCGTTTAGCAATCCACACATATCCACACTTCTTGGGTTCTATGAAGCACAAATTCAGCCTCCATGCTCTTTCAAACTGATTTCTACGAGCGTAACAATAAGCAACTCTGTGTCCGATCTTGCCACAAAAGTGACAGTCGTTCCTTCGCTTAACACCAACTTTACTGTCTTGTATCTTTTGTGTCACAGTGTTTGCTTGAGTTTCATCTTTGTTGTCAGCTGAGACCACTGGGATTGAGCGCTTCACAAAATTGGTCTCTTCATTCTTCTCAACCGTCTGAGAGCTGCTCCCATGATAATATCGCTTTGCACTGAACAAGAATTCATTCCCACAAGTTGTGTTTTGCTTCTCTTTCATCTTTATCACTGATCCAGATTTTTCTTTAGCTTTTATGAACCTTATCCCTTCAGACTCGCCATACTCTTGTGAAGTCAACCCTTGATAACCCAGACCTGAACTGATTTTTGGAGACTGTCCAATTGATAAAATATGATCCAGAGTTGCTGAACCAGTGTTCAACATCCTCACTTTCTTA
Source organism: Raphanus sativus (assembly GCF_000801105.2). Taxonomy (NCBI): domain Eukaryota; kingdom Viridiplantae; phylum Streptophyta; class Magnoliopsida; order Brassicales; family Brassicaceae; genus Raphanus; species Raphanus sativus. The sequence goes on along the minus strand of NC_079514.1, from coordinate 22,392,879 downwards.
TGATTCTCAGTGAGTTGCCTTTCCAGAAACTGATTTTTCTCAAGTTCTTGATTCAGCAGCTGTTTCATCTGATGAAACTTTGTTTCAGACTCTTGTAGAACTCGGTTCTGCTCTGCGATAGCTTTTGTAAGGGACTGAAGCTCGGCTTTCTCACCATTCTCTCTTGTTTTTGGCTCAGTCTCAGCTTTTGTATTAGGTTGTTCTAACTCCAGGATATTGACTTGCGCCTTCAACATAGCTGTATCTTTGATGAGTTGCATATTTTCATGGCTGAGTTCTGCGAATTGTTTGAACAATGCTCTATATTCAGACTTGAGATCAGCAATCATATCTTCTCCCTCTCTCTCTGAATCTGAGTCTGAGCTAGAATGATGATCACTCATTGTATTCTGACCAGTAAGAGCGACAAAGTTGTTCAACACACCCTCTTCATCACTCTCACTTTCTGATTCAGTGTCACTAAAGCATAAAAGAGATTTGTCTTTCTTCAGATTGCTTGGACACTCGCTTGCAGTATGTCCGATACCCTTGCATTCAATACACTTAAGCTCTTTTATCTTTGCTACATGGCATTCCTTGCGAAGATGGCCAAAGCCTTCTATTATAAACTGTTGTTATTTTGATATGTTTAGGAAAATGCTATGAAAAGAAAACAATAGCATGGCAAAGGTAGAGAAAATACGACAGCACTGCATACGTGAAGACTGATCTATTTTAATATTTTTAATGTTTTAACATATACATGTTCATCAAATTATTTTGAATCTAACCTTCTTCGTGTTCATTTTAAATATTAGGGTATGAGAACAATATAAAACTAACAGTGAAACAAAAAACAAAATAATTAATTGCTGAACCTATTAATAATCATTTATCCATGTTATAAATATATTTAAAATGAAACAAACAAACTAAAATATTACATAATTAAAATAAAAATAGTTAATTACAATAATAATCCAACACTAATCTAACAATATTTATCTATAACAAACACAATTACATATTTTAAAAATTACAAACATAAACCCGCACGGGCGTGCGGGTAAAAATCTAGTATAGAGATAAAGTTGACACCAACTTATTTGGCCCAGTATTTATGTGACTTTTGCATAACTTACGAAAAAAAAAGAATTATGTCACTTTAATATTTACCGCATAAATAAACACATAAGAAAAAAAATGAATGCATTGCGCGTATGCTATTCTATCTCGATTGCACATGTACTATTTCGGTGACATAGTACATCACCCAAACCTCTGCTGGTAACTACACATATAAAGCCAACTACAACCGCTAAATAATATACCCAACCCCCTAATAAATCTAAAACCTTAGTCAGTAAACTATAAATCCAAATACAATCTAAAAATTATTTCCGATATTAAACCTAAATATAAATCCTAAACCTGAATAGAATGGAACAAAATATTAAAAGTATAAAATGGTTCATGCACCACCGTAGTGTTTTATTCCACATCAACAAAATAGTATAATGCGCAACTCTAACCCAATCCCACCCCACCCTCATCCTCAATCCCTGAATACTGAACATACACTTTCACTTAATTACCACAAACATATTCATTATACATACCATTCCCTCTAAATACTATACCCTAAACCCTAAACCCAAATATAAACCTTAAACCCAAATATAACCACAAACATATTCATTATACATACCATTCCCTCTAAATACTAAACCCTAAACCCTAAATTCAAATATAAACCCTAAACCCAAATATTACCACAAACATATTCATTATACATATCCTTTCCTCTAAATAATAAACCCTAAACCCTAATAACTATACCCAGATATAAACCCTAAATCTAGATATAAACTTTAGATTCAATTATCAAAATCTGAAAATAATACATAATATTATATAATATTAAAACATACTACATAAATATGAATTTTAGAATATGATTGGACTTGTAAACTAGGAATTGATAAATAATGAATTTTGCAAATAATCAATGGTGATAGTAATTCTGATCGTACATGTGTAGGTGATATGTACAAAGTAACAAGAAGTATATATGTTAGCCAATGTCAGTGAAAAAATGGAGATGTAAGTGTTATTCCATTTCTTGCAAATGGTACAAAAAATGCAAGAACCGTTCCATATTGTTTAGTTTGGTACTTAAAAATAAAAACTGTACTATACTATAACTTTCTTTTACTACATATAGTATAGTCGGCAAGTTCATATTATTCACTCTTCCTCTTTTTGCAAACCTGGCAATACACACATTTACTGGCCTATAGTAATTATTCTTCATCATACTGTAGCAATTCAGCATACCATAACAAATTAAATAACAACGAAAAAATCAAGATCAATGACATCAAAGAAAACACGATGTCATCTCGTCATTCCCTACGGTGATATCTTCTCCTCCAAACTCAATTATGTAAGCCCATGATCCATTCTCTTTCCTCGCCTTGAGATGAAGAAGAAACATAGATTGGAAGGGAAGAGGAAGAAGAAGAGAAAGAGATGTGCACCAATGGTGTGATTTAAGAAGGGGCACGACAGTTGGGTACACATTAAAATAAAAATTATATTTTTTAATTTTATCAAGCAGGTTTTCCCGGTTGTTCTTAAGGGCAATATGACAATATTCTATAAAAAGGATATGGTATATCGGTGAGTTTGGGTTTTTAGATACTGAGTGAATTATTAATTGTTTGAAGGTTATAGAGTGCAATTTCTTATGTTTTATTTTTTGGACAAAAAGTAGAACTAAACTGGGAGGTATTTGGATTGAACCCCATAGTCGAAGATGGCAAAATTGTTATGATATTAGAGTATCCAAAGAGTTAGCTCGAATTCAATAGAATGACTTGCCATATTTGTTTTCGCCGTCTCCTGCAAACTAAATGAAGGTATTCTGTATAAAAGAAAATATCTTGAAACCATTTATATATTTGTGAAATTCGCTTCATTTTGGTTTATTTGTTTCGGTTTTTGTATCGTTTGGTTGATAAAATTATGAACCGACTAATATAAAAGAAAAAAAATCAAACATATCTGTGATCCATGTTTCTAAGATAATTTTGGATAAAATATTATACATTTCAAATCATTTAGATAAAGTATCGAGTAGTTCAGTTTACTATGTTTAATATTGGATAATTTTGATAATTAAATATTTCAAATAAAATAATTTCAAAAATTACATAATTAACATTATATTTAATAATATAAATTATTATCTTATAAATTATATTATAGGTGTTTGATTAATCTTAAAACAAAATATCATTAATATGTTAGATTAGGGCTGATTCAGCAAGAACATAATTGGATTGTTATCAATGGAGGGCCGAGAAAGAAATCTTTAAATGAGGGAACGAGTTCTAAGCCCTCTGATGGTATCGAATTCCAGGAGAATGAAGCAGTGGTGTCTCCTTCGCCTTTCAGTGTCCTAGCTACTCTAAACGAGAAGATTGAGGATATACAAAGGTTGAAGAAGGAGAAGTAGTACCGGAGGGTGAGCAAACTGAGATGGCTGATGCAGAAAATGAGCATACTGAGATGGCAGATACAGATAAACTGGCGGACCAAGTGGAAAACCGAAACAGGCGCACTGGGAAGCAGCAAAAGGTAGTTGCTCATAAGTCCAATAAGAAAAAGGTGGTACGTACAAAAGACTTGAAGTTTGTGAACGCCCAATCAACATCAAAAAAGCTTCCATTAGGAAGTTATGACGTCTTTTTTTCCTGGAATATGCGTGACTTCAATATGTCACGCAAACATAGAGTAGTTAGAAGTTGGGTACAATCTGAGAAACCTTTGTTTGGTTGTCTGGTTGAGACAATGGTTCGTCAGGAAAATCATTTGAAATGCATGAAGGCAGCGCTACCGGGATGGAATTCGGTAACAAATTATGACTATCATAGATTGGGAAGAATCTGGTTTTGCTTGTCGAATAAAGTTTTGGTCACCTTGTTACATAGGAGTGCTCAGATCATCACTTGTGCGATACAGGTTCCAGAATCAGGGGAGGAGTTTATTGTTTCAGAAGTGTATGCTTATAACACAGCATCAGAAAGAAGGTCTTTGTGGGAGGATATAAGGGCAAACCATAAGGCTTATAGTCATCTAGCGATCCCCTGGATTTTGATAGGTGATTGTAATGTCACTATAGCATCAGGAGAACACTCTAGAGCACTTGACTATCTTTCAGACCAGGCAGGAATGCATCACTTCCAGGATGTAGTAGGAGCTTGTGATCTCACTGACTTGTCTTATGTGGACACTTTATTTACTTGGTGGAATAAAAGAGAACGTAATCCAGAAGGCAAGAAGTTGGATAGAGCCATGATAAATGAAAATTGGATGCATCAATTTCCTTAATCTTATGCTAGGTTTGATACTGGAGGGCTCCTAGATTATGCGAGATGTATGGTATCATTATCAGATAGCAGAGAAGAAGTTAGGAGACCTTTCAAATTTTTAACTTCCTGGCAGAACATGTGCATACAGTGAAGGCAATGTGGGATTCGACAGAGCCTTTACACCACTTTAGAACTACCCTCAGCCGATTCCACCATAATTTAAAAGAGCTGAAAAAAGAGCTGCGGGCTCTTAACAGGAACCATTTTGGAAATATTTCAGAAAGAGTAAAACAAGCTTTTGAGGCACTTTGTATCTGCCAGAATCAGGTTTTGCTTGATCCCACACCAAACAAATTTGCTGAGGCTGAGGAATTATCAAACATCTGGTACAAACTGGCAGCCATTGAAGAACGTTTCTTTCGACAGAAATCTTGCATTAAATGGCTACAAGCAGTAGACCACAATACAGCTTTCTTTCATCGTGCAGTTCAGTCCAAGAATACTAAGAATTCGATAAAAATCTTGATAAACAGGGAAGAAGAAACCCTTACAGCAGTGCACGATAAAGAAAGAAGCAGTTATGCATTTCCAAAGGTTTCTTCAGCAACAACAAGGGGATATAGTGAGGTGATTTCAGTATAGTCTCTTCAGAATCTGCTCACTTTCAGATGTTCCTCCGAACTGGCTGCAAATCTAGTACTCCACAGGAGATTATCTCTGCCTTGCACTCCCTGCCAAGTGATAAAGTCTCTGGGCCTGATGGCTACACCAAAGAATTTTTGTGGCAGCGTGGTCTGTGGTTGGAGGGGAATGTGTTACAGTAATCCAATCTTTCTTTCTCTACGGTTTTCTGCCTACTGGAATCAACGCAACCATACTGTCTTTAATCCCAAAAGTTGACAATGCTCAGACGATGAAGGAGTTTAGACCAATAGCTTGCTGCAATCTTTTGTACAAGGTTAGTTCTAAAGTCCTAGCTGCTCGACTTAAAGCCCTCATGCCATAAGCTTTTGAACCAAACCAAAGCGCTTTTGTAAAGGGGAGATTGTTGCTAGAGAATGTTCTACTTGCATCCGAGATTGTAATGGTTATCATAAGAGTTCTACTTCGCCTCGCTGTGCTATCAAATTCGATATATCAAAAGCCTTTGGCACAGTTAAGTGGTCTTTTATCACTGATGTGTTGAAAGAAATGAACCTCCCAGCTCAGTTTATCCACTGGATTTATACTTGTATCTCCACAGCATCTTTCTCGATTGCAGTCAATGGAAGTCTTGAGGGTTTCTTTACAAGCGCAAGAGGAATCTGACAAGGTTGTTCTCTATCACACCATACCTCTATATGATCCTGAATAATGTCTTATCCAAAAATATTAAATAAGGCTGCAGAAAATGGCGTTTTTAGTATCATCCTCAGTGCAGGGCAGTGAATTTGACGCACCTGAGCTATGCTGAAGATATTCTTGTTTTTACGGATGGATCAGTGCGGTCTCTATATGGGGTCTTGGAGGTGATGAACCATTTTGCTAGATTCTCGGGGCTTCACATAAATGCTACAAAATATTATATTCTTGTCTCAGGGGGTTGTGGAACTGAGATTAGTATGGCTGCATTGGGTAAAGGTATAGGACTGCCCACACTACCTATTCGCTATCTTGGGCTCCCTTTGACAACAAAGACTCTAACAAGGCAGGATTATGAACCACTTATCGACAAAGTCAGGAAGCGTCTGCCATCTTGGACAAATAAGAGTTTATCATACACATGTCGTTTGCAACTTATAAAGTCAGTCATATATAGCATTGTGAATTTATGGAGCTCTGCTTTCATATTGCCCATAGGTTGTTTGGATACAATTGAGAGTCTCTTTAGTGCATTTCTTTTGTCTGGTTCAGTTACTCAAACTCTCAACATTGTTTTAAATCCACATGTCACAATGAGAATGGAATTCAGAATTCTTAGTTTTGTCCATCTTATTTATATTATATATTTTATTAAACTAACTATCAAATTGATAAATAGTATAGAAAAGAATATCCTCGCACTTTCCCTAAATAAAAGCTACGAAATTAACTAATATTATTAACGTATATATGAAAATTAGTGATAATGAATAATAATATTTGATAACAAATTGTGTATCTTAGCTCTTTTTTAGTTTAATTTTATAAAATAAAAAATAATATTTTTCTTATATGTTATATTTTGAATTTTTCAAAACGATTATAAATTATTAGAAATTATAAAATCCCATTCTGAAAATTTTGTGATCAGTGACTTAATTTGTTTTGTTATAAGAAGATACAAATGATCATAAAATTTCATTAATATGGATTTATATATATATATATATATATATATATATATATATATATATATAATATATATATATATATATATACAACTAACGACTTAAAGCAAGAAAATGAGCTGCATCAGTTTAGTCGTCTAGTTGAAATCCTTCAAAAATATGTGGAACATTAATGTCAAAGTAAAATTTCATATTGGAAACAATACTAACCTGCTGGTTCTAAAACTATTAAAATGGTTCTCATTGATGTTAAATTAAATTATTAAAAAAATTGTAGAACCTGTTTTTTGTAATAAAAATTTCACTTGATGACCACATTACGGTTTTTATAGGTATAAACACGGTTTTAAAAATTTTAGGTCCAAATCGATCATGCTCATCATAAATTCAAAATAGATTTCGGTCCACAATTACAATTACGAATGCTCAGCCCAACATATAGATGATTATATAAAGAAAACATAACTATATGCATATTAAAAAGTTTAAACACATATACATATTTAATCTATCAATACTATATATTTTAATTTTTATTATGTAAGTTAGGATTAGAGTTAAATATTTTGATATATATGGTTATGGTAACTAAGTTAGGTTGAGATCATTTTAACATTCGTAATCAAGGACCATTGATTCCACGAGAAGGAAACTTGGATGAGATATTGAAAGAAAAAGACAAGCTGAATACCATTACTCACTATATCCACTCATCCATGTTGAGTACAATTAATTTTGCTTGGCGTCTTGTCAATATTGTTGGGCATATTGCAAAGTTTACATAGTCTATAATCAATAACTTGTGTTTTCTTAAAAACAATATTGGTAAATATAATAAAAACACGATACAATTGAGTGAAAAGTGTTTTTGCATGAAATAATGTGATATCTTCATTCGGCACTTGAATTATGTTTTTCAATTGATTTCAAAATTTGTTTCCTTTTATAGTTTTTATGATTTCTCATTTTTCTAGCAATCTTATTATGTTTCTAATTCTTTTTCTGATATGAAAACTTCTAAAGAAAAACAATATTTTGCTAAACAAAAGATCTAACGTTGTGTGTGGTGTTTTTTACCTCAATTTTTTAATTCATAACCGATCACAACTATTTATTGCATTTGTATACATATGTCTCAACCATAGCTAAGTTTGGCAAGATAAAAAAAATAATTTCTAAAAGCATTCTCATTCCAGCATATTAGTTGATGTTGACGCCGTGCCGACGAGAACCATCTCGCCTTTCTCCTCTAAATCCCTCCGGTCCGATGCATCCTAAGAAGAAACGAAAATACCCCTTCAAGGCTTCGACGAAGTTGTCTCGATTCGCCTCTGCTGGGAATGGCCCGTCTCGCTCGACTCCCAAAAGCGATGCTCCTCCTCTCTCCGGTGCTTCTAGTGCCGTCGAAGCAACTCTCACTGTGGTGACAGAGGATAGCAACCGTTGTTTGGATGGTCCTTTGACAATCAAGTCAGCAAGTCATAGTTCCCTCTCTCTGAAGTCAGATTCAGTTATAAACCTCTCTCCTGAAGAAATGGAGTATACGTTATCTCACCGTCAAAGTACCGAAGCCAAGGCAGGTGTTTCTTTGGATAAAGTGAGCGTCTTGGAGTGGCCACAAGTCTCAAGAGAAGTGGTCCTTAGTCATCTTCCTCTGAAGCTGAAACAGGTGGAGGTGCCAGCCGAACCTCGAGGCCAGGTTTCTGCTTCGGAGGTTAAGGGTACAGGTACTCCAGAAGTAAAGAGCTATGCTTCCTGCCTCAAGGAAACATCTGAGCTTGAAGAGATTGGCACTCCATCAGAGCACATCTCAGGGGCTCCCTTTGTGCTTATTCCTGATGAGAACATAGTTGCAGCAAAAGAGGAGTTCCAGGATTTTATTTTTGCCCGTTTTCAAGGTGATGTTCCATCTATGGGAAGGGTTATTGGAGTTGTTAATGCCATATGGGCCAAAGCAGGTCCAAGAATCTTTGTTCATCAAGTTGAGAAGGGTGGTTTCTTGCTAAAGGTCACAAAGATGAGGACAAGGGAGCTTATTCTGTCTCGCTCGGTCTGGAATATTGCAGGTTTCCCTATGTTTGTGGCTCCTTGGTCCCCCGAGCTTGATCCAGATACAGAGCCGTTAACCAGTGCTGTGGTTCCAGTGGAGTTTCGAAATGTTCCTTACCTTCTGTTTAATAAAGAGAGTCTAAGTAGACTAGCTACAGCAGTGGGAAAGCCAGTCTCTTTGGCTCCTGAAACCGAGAGGAAAGAGAATTTCCAAGTGGCAAAGCTACACGTGAAGGTGGATCTGACAAGGAAACTTCCAACAAGAATTGTTTCAGGTTTTTCCAATGGCAAAGAGGTGGAGATAGCAGTGTCGTATCCGTGGCTACCGGTGAAGTGTGACTCGTGCAACAGATATGGGCATACTTCAGATAAATGTCGAGTGATGCATAAGGAGAATCTCGCAGGGCAACGAAGTGGAGGTTCCAATCAGAAGGCGTTTCGTCCAGCGGCGCCTAAGGATAAGTTGAAAGAAAAGGTGGTGGATGAATCCGTAGCAGTCAGTAGAGATGAGGAGATGGTTAACATCACAGAGGGGGTCAATAGTGAAGGAAGTCACAGGAGTCGTTCAAAGTCTCGGCGTCGCAGATCACGATCAAGAGGTCTCCCCAGAGGGAGAAACTTAAGCTCTCCGCCGGAGCTGTCAGGGTATCAATTGGAGGAAGGTGAAATCTGTGAAGTTGCAGATTCTGAGAAGCCCAAGCTCAGGGAAGTGAATCAAGAGGTTTCCTTTGAGCAGCTGCCTCCGTCAGTAGAGAAAGAGGACGACTCAGTTTGGTTTACTAAGCACTCCAAGAGCTACAGGCGTGCTCTAAGACAGTTGGCCTCCTGGGAAGCTTCGGGAGCAGTTGGTTTACCTCCAAAATCTGCTAGGTTTCTCGCTCGAGGTCACTCCTCTAGTGAGGAGCTTAGTCACTGATCCTTTCTCCCCCTAATCATTGTAAATATGCAGTTTTTTAGTTGGAATATTCGTGGTCTGAATGGTGCTGGTCGTCAGAGAATTTTTCGGAGTTGGTTGCAGAGTTTGGGTACTTCAGTTGGAGCTCTGCTGGAAACTCATGTTCAGGAAGAAAATCTTATTAGTGTGCTTGGTAAAGTTGCTCCAGGATGGAGATGGGATACAAACTATTCCCATGCGTCTGGAGGAAGAATTTGGGTACTTTGGAAAGCTTCGGTTTCAGTGGTGGTGTACTTACGGACTGATCAGTTAATTCTGTGCGGGGTCTTGGATCCTGCTTCAGGAATTGAGAGTACAGTTGTTTTTGTGTATGCCCATAACACGGAGGTGGAGCGACGGTCTTTGTGGAGAGACCTGCTTAGCATTTCTCACAATGGTCTGGTCCGAAATTCCCCGTTGATAATTTTGGGAGATTTTAACCAGATTTTATCTGCGAATGAGCATTTCTCTCTGCAGCCTTATGAGCTTCCAATTCGTGGTATGGAGGAATTTCAACAGTGTTTGGAAAGTAGTGGATTATCAGATATGGAAATCAGGGGTGCTTTCTTCTCTTGGTCGAACAAGCGCCCTGAAGATCCGATTCTGAGGAAGTTGGATAGGGCTCTGTGCAATGACAGTTGGAGAGATCGATATCCGGAGGCAGTGAGTATTTTTGAAGCACCAGGGGACTCAGATCATTCGCCAGTGGTTGTCAACTTCGCTGAAGGAGTACAGAGTAGGAAGTGTCCCTTTAAATATTTTTCTTTCATTTCTTCACATCCTCATTACATCTCGGAGATGTTGAAGAAGTGGGAGGAAAGTATTCCAGTGGGTTCTAAATTATTTTTGCTGGGTCAGAGGCTAAAGAGAGCTAAAGAGGTTTGCAGAAGATTGAATAAGGAAGGTTTCGGTAATATTCAACAGAGGGCAGCTGAAGCCCTCAATGAGCTAAAGGAAATCCAGATGCAATTACTGTCCTCCCCCTCAGATTTTTTGTTCAGACAGGAGTTTATAGCTCGCAAGAAGTGGCAGCTTCTTGAATCAGCCCAGGAGATTTTTTTCAGTAGGAAGGCTCGGGTGAGATGGTTGGATTGTGGAGATGCTAATACCATGTTCTTCTATAAGGCGGTGGTGGCGCATCAGTTGAGAAATGCCATTAATTTCTTGCAAGATGCAGGTGGGACGCGAGTTTTTAATCTGGATCAAATAAAACAGATGGTGGTGGCTTATTTTCAGAACCTTTTGGGGTCAGAAGATGTAGAGTTACAGAACATTTCCATAGAAGAGCTTAAAAGTCTACTGAACTATAGGTGCCCGCAGGAGATATCGGATCAGTTGACGTCGATTCCGTCAGATGATGATATCCGGTCCACCTTTTTTGCCATGCCCAAGAATAAAGCTCCTGGTCCAGACGGTTTCTCAGCTGAATTCTTTTGGGAGACCTGGCAAATAGTTGGCAAGGATTCCATTGAGGCGGTGAAGGAGTTTTTTCAGGCTGGTCGTTTGATTAGACAGTTCAACACCACTGCTATCTCTCTCATTCCCAAGTTAGTAGGCGCTGATATGCTTACTCAATTCAGGCCGATTTCTTTATGCTCTACGGTATACAAAGTAATGGCTAGATTGCTTTAAAAGAAGCTGAAAATTTGTGTCTCAGACATAGTGCAGCGGAATCAGGTTGGGTTTGTTCAAGATAGATTACTCTGTGAGAATGTCCTCTTGGCCTCTGAGTTGGTTAAAGACTTCAATGATCAAGGTCCTACAACTAGAGGTTGTCTTAAGATTGACATTACTAAGGCTTATGACAATCTCAGTTGGGACTTCTTGATCAAGGTTTTGAGTGCTCTTGAGTTGCCGGACAGATTAATAGCGTGGATAAAGGAGTGCATCACAACTCCCTCGTATAGCATTCTTCTTAATGGAGAGTTGCAGGGTTTTTTCCCCGGCAAGAAAGGACTCAGACAGGGAGATCCCATCTCTTCTCTGTTATTTGTCATTGCAATGGATGTCCTTTCAAAAATGTTGGACAAAGGGGCAGTTGAAGGTCGGTTTGGCATTCACCCGGAGTGTGAAGCACCTCTTATAACGCATTTGAGCTTTGCTGACGATGTGTTGATATTCTTTGATGGCTCCCCATATTCTTTAAGAGGTATTTTGCAAATTTTGGAGGAATTCAGGGTTATCTCAGGGCTGAAAATCAGTAGGCAGAAGTCAGAGCTGTTGTTGGATGGTGGCGACACTGGCAGATGCAAAGATATAGCAAATGAGTTTGATATAGCTCAAGGAGCGCTTCCTTTGCGCTATTTGGGGGTCCCTCTCTCCCCTAAGAAGATGACAAGATCAGATTTCCAGCCATTGCTAGACAAAATTGCTGCTCGTTTCAACTCGTGGACAGTAAAACACTTGTCCTTTGCTGGAAGATTTCAATTGATTCAAGCGGTTATTTATTCCACTATTTCTTTTTGGGCTTCCATGTTTATAATCCCAGCAGAGTGTGTGGATATCTTGGAGCGTATGTGCAACGCTTTTCTTTGGAGTGGAGCTCCAAACTCAGCCAGAGGAGCCAAGATCTCATGGGAGTCGATTTGTACTCCGAAAGTGGCCGGAGGGTTGGGTCTTAAACGCCTTTCCGATTGGAATAGAGTTCTTGGGTTAAAACTGATTTGGCTCATTTTTACAGCTGGAGGTTCTTTGTGGGTCTCGTGGGTGAGGAGGAATTTAATTGGAAGTGAGAATTTCTGGCTGTTAGATTCGACTAGGAGAGGCAGCTGGATTTGGAGATCAATATGCAAGCTGAGACCATTGGCTAGACCCATGGTTTTCTGTGAAGTTGGGTCAGGTATTACTGCAAGTTTTTGGTATGATAATTGGACTTCCTTTGGTCCCCTTATAGAGGTGGTAGGAGAACGAGGACCTCAGATTTCTGGACTTCGAATTGAGGCAACTGTTGCGGAAGCTCTTACCAATGATGGGTGGAGATGGGATCGCAGTAGAAGTAGAAGCCATACTCTCTCTTTGCTGAAGAGGTGTTTGCCGAGTGCTCAAGAGATATTAAACTCCGAGGTGGATGATCGGTATGTTTGGTATCCGGAACCGGGCAGAGGATCTGGCTCCTTTTCTACTAGTGAGACTTGGAGAGTGTTACATCAGTGCCCGACAGTAGTAGATTGGCATAAGACTGTTTGGTTTACCGACAGAATTCCGAAGCACGCCTTCATCACTTGGATTGCTGCCCGGGACAGAATGGTGACAAGGGATAAACTCCTTCGGTGCGGTTTGACAGTCCCATCTACTTGTGTGTTGTGTTCAGCTCTCGATGAGACAAAACAACACTTGTTCTTCGATTGTCAATACAGTCATCAAGTATGGACCTACTTCGTTTCTCGGCTGCAGCTAGCCTCTCCTCAGAGCTTTGAGGCCATTTTGAGTTGGCTTAAGGCGCCATCAAGGGACAAAAGTGTCTCTGATTTTGAGGCTCATCTTCCAAGCAGCTCTGTATCTTGTTTGGAAGGAAAGGAACACTAGAATTCATACTGCAGTGACAAAGCCTGCAGCTGCAATTGTATCAGAGATCAAGCAAACAGTGAGACTCCGTTTAGATCCAATTGCTCGGAGACAAGTGCTCCAGCCTGACCAAAACTCAGTGTTGGCCACATGGTTTTCTTTCTTTGCAGACTGAAGGTTTGTTCACTTCTCAGCGGGGTTTCTTCAGGCCGGTAAGGTAAGTTTGGTAAGGTTTTCCTGTTTCGTTTTTTATTTTTTTCTGCTTTGCTGTTTCTGGTCGAGTTCCATGTCTGTATGGGCTTGGCTTTCTTTTTTTTGTATGTTTTTTTGTTTAATAAAACGGAAATTTAGAGTAAAAAAAAAAAAAAGATGTTAATCTTAATGATTTTGTAATTTTTTTCTTTTCAAAATGATATTATTCAATAGTTGTACGGAGAGAATTTCAGGTCACTAATACAAAGGTTAATTTAGGAATTAAAAATGAGTTGATTAAAAAAAATTAGGTGAACACATTAAATTGTATGCGGTGGAGTTAAGAACAATAGTATGTAAACACATTAATTGTTAAATGATTGTGAGGCCGACACATCAGCATAATTAAACTGAAATCAATGTGAAAATGTTACGTGATGGATATAGTGTGAACACATTAACAACAAATGTTTATGTTTTAATATATACTAGATTTTGACCCGCGTTTTGGAAGCGCGGAATATTTTACGATGAAAAATTTCAATAATAACTTAACAAATATTTTGGTAATTTTTAAAGAGTGTGTATTTAAAATATTTTTGCATTTAAATCAGTGTTTTTAAATTCAACCCGATTGTGATTATACCGGTTAATCCGGAGATCTGACAATTCAATTTAGGTTTTTAAAATATTCATATTAAAAAAAATCACTAAAACCCGAGACTAACCGATTGAACTGATAGATGACTGATATGTAATCTAATTGGATTTAAATTGTAATAGTTTCATATTTTGTAGTCTTATAATCCAAAATTTAAAGTTCATTATTTTGCAATTTATGAAATTATAACGTTTCTACAAAATTTTAAAAAGAAAATGATAGATATAAAATAACTAAGATTAATTATTGTATTGTTTGGAAACATTGATAGTAGTATAAAAATATATTGTTTGGAAACATTGATAGTAGTATAAAGAAATAAGTATATTGTTTGTAAACATAGATAGTAGTATAAAGAAAGAAATATTAGTGATTTAATGTAGGTTTAACTATAAAGTATAAATGTGTATTTAATTTAAAAACTTACAAAATAAATGTTAGGTCCAACAGAATGTTTCTGCTTTAATAAGATAGATATGATTCACACAATTAAGATTCAGAAATATGATCTTCAACATGCAAATAAATTTTTGTGGCTATAAATTGCATGTATTGATGATTTCATTATCATTAAATACATGATAAAATAATGATCCAAAATGATTTCTATTTGTTGAACAATAAAAAATTCATACATCATGAAAACCAAAATTTATAGATGATAGAAAATGCAAAAAAAAATCAAAGACATTAAAATAACAATACAAACTTCACTAAATGACCTGGAAAATATTAAAATATATTTAAACAAGAAGAATAAGTGAATAACAAATTAGTGTATGATGTTGTTATTAACTCGACTAACTTTATTAAACTTTCAAGTATTTTAATTTCAATCTAATTCTTAGTTCGGGTTGGGTCGGGTTTAAATTTTAGGTATTAGTATTTTCTCTAGCCATAAGTACAAATTCATTAACAATTTATCTATGCACCATAATTATCCCCTAGACATTATTCGTAAAATGATTTTGACAGATATCTTCTCTATAATCATTTTCACCAAATTGATGGGACATGACATACTAAAATAATGACATGGCTTATAGCTAAATATGACATGAACAATTACATTTAATGCTTATTTAAATTCTGCTAAACTCTTTAAAATATGGTAGTAAATTATACATTGTCTTTTTTAAAAAAAATTAAAGTAAATCTATTAAAATATAACATTAATAGTATAATAAAATAAATATAATGATATTTTATAAATTTTGAAATATTACATATTTCTATGTTTTAAATAATTATACAATTTATTACAAAAAAGATTTTCAAAATCTTTTACAATTTGTTTTTTAGAAAGTATAATTTTAAATCGTAATATTATTAGTTTCCTTTATATATCTAAGAACTTTAGAAATACTATTTAGTTTTATTTTTGATAATTATTCAAATTTTATATCAATATTTAATTAATTTTATACAAGTTGATTTAATATATTTTATTCAAAAGAAATAGCTAAGAAATCTTTCTAAGATTATAATTTTAAATATATACATATATATTCTTAAATATAATTTAAATTATCAAAATAATTTATTTTATTTTTATTTTATGTAAAACTAAAATAATTAATAAGAAAAAAATAAAATCTTAAAAAAAATATTTTAAAATATAATTAAATTTAACTGCACATAGTGGCCGGAAAACACCTAACTAAATACAAATATTAACTGGAACTTATGTGAGAAATTTTTATTTGAGCTCTTAAATATAAATAAATCGCACAAATCATATGAAAAATATTCTGAAAACTATAATAAATTGATTTTTTATTTTTGTGCTCTTTATAAAATTAAAACATCAAATAAAACTTTTCCAACGCAAATAAAATCCCAGCTAATTTATGTTGTATGTAGTTGGATGACAAAAATATTGTATTTTCTATATTCTAACCATAATTTTTTTTAACTTTTTATGTGAATTTGCTTAATTATAATCAAATTTCCATATTAAAAGAACTTTTACATTTTTTTCTCTTCACCACAAAATAGCAAACAATTGATCCGCAAAAAGGCAAAAGCAAGCAAATATCTCCGGTTTATCAAAACCGAACCAAATCATATTTCCTATTCTCGGCCGGCCAGCCCTAAAATCCCTCCACGAACGTCTCTCCTTAAATATGGGTTTAGGGATATCGAAGAAAAGGCATGGCTAGAGTCAGTCAACAATGTCGACCAAACTTTCCTAATTCCTGAAAATTACCATTACGCAGCTTCGTCCTCCTTACTATTTTTGACCTTCCACGTTCTTGGTGCAGCGCACATTACACTCTGCGTCACAATCGAATCTCACACACCTTCTTTTCTCTTTCATAGTCTTTTAGTGCCCACAAGAACCCAGATCTGATTTCGTGGGTCCATCCTCATAGATGTGGTCGGCGGTGGGTGTTTTGAGGCGTACTGCGTTTTCGGCCGTGAGTAAAGGTTATCCGGTCAAGCCATGGCTCGGTGGTGGTTGCAGGTTTCTCACCGTCATCGAACCAACAGCCAAGGATAAGGAGAAGGAGAAGGAGAAGGAGAAGGAGAAGGAGGAGGATTTAACTGTAACGGAAGCGAAGAAGCTAATGAGATTAGTGAATGTTGATGAGATGAAGAAGAAGCTCGGATGTATGGGGAATGAAGAAACTGTCTCCTACAGTAAACTCATTGAAGCATCTCAAGGTTTAGGTATCGCTAGATCTCTCGATGAAGCTCACGCTTTCGCTCGTGTACTAGATGATGCTGGTGTGATTTTGATTTTCAGAGATAAAGTATATCTTCATCCAGATAAGGTCTGATAATCTGAAACCCATGTTCTGTAAAACCATAATGTTTGTCTGAAATTGATCCTTGTCTTGTTGTAGGTGGTGGAATTGATTAGAAAGGCAGTGCCTTTGGGTTTAAATCCAGAGGATAATCCAGTTAAAGTGGAGTTCGATAAGCTGAGGAGTATGAAGGAAGAGATCGATGTTTTAGCACATAAGCAAGTGAGGAAGATTCTGTGGTGTGGTCTTGGTTACTCTGTTGTTCAGATTGGTCTGTTTTTTAGACTAACTTTCTGGGAGTTTTCTTGGGATGTGATGGAACCCATTACGTTTTTCACTACAGCGACTGGGATAATTGTGGGTTATGCTTATTTCTTGATGACTTCGAGAGACCCAACTTATCAAGATTTCATGAAGAGGTTGTTTCTTTCTAGGCAGAGAAAGTTGCTCAAGAGTCGTAAGTTTGATGTTGAGAAGTTTAAAGAACTTGAGAAGAAGTGGGAGCTGGCGTCTTGCTCTTCTTCTTCATCTTCGTATCACTCGTGCCACGCAAACGCATCGATTCGGAAATGTGTTGGTGTTGATCTTGATTTGGAGGATTCTTTGCAGAGTCGCAGAGATTGATTCATCAGATTCTGGTTTTCTAACCACTTTTTCACTTCTGGTTCTAAGTTCTAACCAGTGTTTCTGGAGGTTCTTCTTCAAGTTTGTTTCTTTGGTGTTTTAAAAAGAATCCAAAGAATGGAACGGGAGATATTTAGTTTTTGTTTGATAATCTTGAGCTACTGTTATCTAAAATCGCTGATAATTTGAACTTTGTTTATGGTCAAATGTTTTTGCCTGATTATAACAAGTCATTCGGTATAGAGGATGAAATATTTTTTGTTTTCGTTAACAAATTCATTTCTTTTTCATGGAGGATGGAATCTTTGATTATACAATACAATCAATGAATCTACCAAACAATAAACGATTCTGATTTAATTTTCAACTTTCAAGCTTAAAGTTGGGGGACCAACACATGGGTCGATGTAATGAATAGACAAATCCGAAATTAAACCTCCTGTCTAAGATTGACCCAATGCTATTTTGGCAAGTGTGCTTGCTTGACCACACACATCGATATCAAATGCGAGTAGTTGAAAAATATATTAGTAGCATAACATACTGTGCCAAATACGGAGATTATGTATAATTATTTTCAAGTTAAGCTCGTCCAATCATATTACGGGACTAAGGGCATGACTAGTTTTTCCGGTACCATCCGCAAACGCAGATTTTGCGGTTAATAGCGCCTGTTGACATTTTGCAACTATCACTCAAACTGGTCTAAACTGTTTCAAACAGTTCTAAACCTCTAAAATTTAAAAACTGGTTCCAGCTAACGTTTGCGGTTGCGGATGGTTGCTGGAGAATATTTGTTTCCTTTTTCTTAAAAACAATATAAATACAAAAATAAAAATTTTCAATAAAACTTTTATGAAAATACTAAAATATATCTATTATATTTTAATTAATATTATAAAATTTTAAAATAAAAATATTTCTATAATTTTAAAATTTGAAACTATAATTTTCTGAATATAATTTTTATATTAGTTATAATATTATAATTTTTGATATTTTATAGTTATATAAAACTTAAATACTATTCATTTATTTTTTTTAACTGTTGTTGTATCTAGTAGTTAATCAGTCATAAGTATTCCGCAAAGGCATCAATTTCTAACCATAGTACCAGTCGTACAAATCTCTTAAAACCGCTAAAAATCGCAACCTCCGCAACCGTAATGCAACCGCTGCATTTAAACCAGTCAAGCTTTAAGCATAGATCGTCCGATTTGATTTAATGAAAAAAAAATGAAACAAAAATATGGTATACTCCAACAAGGGTACATATATACGCCACTTGAGACAAATACATTTTTTCTTAAATAAGCGGTGTAAAATGATATTTCATGGTGAAAGTATTTTATACTACAAACTAAATGTTTGATTAATAATAATAAGCTTTATGAAATTCATATCGTTTTCGGTTTTCTTGTTCCGTCCTGCTAAAAAAAAATAGGAAGCATTTAAGAACATCTCCAAAAGAAATCTTATAATTTTAAATGTATAGTTTTTTCTATCAAAATAAAACTTCAAAATTACGATGAAGTTTAACAAACAAAATTTTAAATTTGAAGTTTCATATTTCTTATTTGCATTTCGGTCATTCCAAATTAATTACATGGCACAACAAAAAAAAACATTACGAAGGCGGTATTCCATGTTAATTCATCGTAATATGGGCTTTAAGAAGAACTAACGTGGAAACGCGTTTTGCTGTTAAACTCCCGTCGTAGCAGATATTTCGTCGTAAAATCCACTTAATATTTACGCAGAAAGGGTTTCGTCGTAAAACGAAAGGAAAGCTTTCATCGTAGTACCCTCGTTAACCCACATTAAATTTCGTTGTAAACCCCTTGTTATATTTCGTTATAAATACATGTAACATTTCGATATAAACTCCATGTAAATATTACGAGGATTTTACAAGTACTGCAATGTAAATTTCACGTAAATGTTACGATGATTTTACGATTAATGTACATGCAATGTTTACAACGAATTTACATTATTATTAATAATATAAATAATATAAATAATATTATTATTATATTAATTTTATAAAATATGAAAACTTAATAATATTTGAAATATAAAAACTAAATATGATAATGAAACAATTTTTTAAAAACTATATAAATGTCATAAAATAATATTTAAATTTATAATACAAAACAAAACAATTTTTTTAAAAACCTACTGGAGGCCAACGTCATCATCGAAGTAGTTGGCTGCGGCGTTCGGGTCTGTGGAACCTCCTGCTGGCTCGGTCGATTCGGGATCCAGATGTTCCATCCTGAGAGCTGCTCATCTGGCCGCCAACACTCTCTGCATATTCGGATTTCCCACCGCCATCACATCCAGCAGATCCTCAAGAGAGTCCAAACGCTCCTGCTGGGGGGTATCCATCCGAGCCTGCATCCGAGAGTTGTCCTGGTCCCGTCTCGAAGAGTATGATGAAGTCGCTCTTGCAACTTCGTTAACAGAACCTATTCCTACCGTCCGTCCCTTCTTTCTAGGAGCCACCTATAAAAATAATTATAGAGTTAATTATACTAAAATAGTCAAATTAAATTTTTTAAAATTTTAAAATTTTACCTCCTCAAAAATCCGGTCGACCTCTTCTGTTGTCAATTTGACGGGGAATCCGTCCGGAGACTGCTGGGTTAGTTGCGTCTCTAGCTCTTCAACCCGAGCAGCCACAGTCTTGAAGAGTTTCTCGGATGCAGGATCAACAAAAATCCCGTATGGTGTGGCGTGAGTCATCTTGAATAGATCCGACAGAGATGGCAAGACTACCGTCCTCTCAAACTAATAAACAGAAATAATAAATAAAATTAAAATATAATTTAGTTAATAAATATAAGTTTAAATGAATGAAAATAAAAATTTAGTCTAAAACTTACAGCTTCTAGACGAACCCCGGCGTGGGGTTTTTTCCCGGTTCTATGAACCATGGGAAAATGACCATCTTTATCCTTTGTTATCGGGAAGCGGAGAACGAGTTAGGCTTACGGATCGAGCTGGGTAGCTTCCAATAGGCGATGAGGTCATC
Organism: Raphanus sativus; assembly: GCF_000801105.2. Taxonomy (NCBI): domain Eukaryota; kingdom Viridiplantae; phylum Streptophyta; class Magnoliopsida; order Brassicales; family Brassicaceae; genus Raphanus; species Raphanus sativus. Next base: position 22,372,461 of record NC_079514.1, on the reverse strand, counting down.
CTATGCATCCTTCGTGATCTCGTTCGGCTTCCCCTCATAACCGTAGATCTCCCACTTGTCCTTCCAATCCAAGACGGTGCTGCAAAGACGATTATTCGCCTTTGCAACGAATTCCATCTTCACCCTCTAGGTGATTTCTAAGGACCAGTGCCACATTTGCTGAAACAAACAAAATTTTGAAAAGATTAAAATAAATAATTAATTATTAAAAATAAATATTTATAAATATTAAAGAATTACTGCAAAACATTTAAACTACGCCGTCTTAACGTGATTTGGAGTCATGCTCCAGTTCGGATAGGCCCCGTCGTAATATCACTTCATCGTCTCCGAAACGCTCCGGCCAACACGGTTGTTGGCCCCAAACCTGGAAATAGAACCAATTTGTTAAAAAAAAATAAAAGATTTTAATTTTTAAATTAAATAATTTAATGTTCTTACCAATAAGTACCCGTCGGTTTATCGGGGTCCAGAATGTCTAAACCCTCTCGTCCAGCTGGGCAAGCAAATCCTCCAATGTATACCTCGCGTATGGTGCAAAGGGAGGCACCCGCAAATCTGGATGAACTACGGCCGCTGGGGGAGGCTGATCCAGGGCAGAAGGTGGAGCTGCTTGGGGAGGCGCTGGAGGCATCTGAGAGGGTATCTAAGGTGAAGGAAAAGGAGGACTCCAAGAAACTCTCTGAGATGTTTGAGAGTCAGGAAAGCCTCGGAAGATGACAGACGGCTAGAAGAAGATGTACCGTCACCAAACAAATCAGAATAAGTAGGTGCTGCATGTTTCTTCCTATGAGCCATCTAAAAAAAATTACAATAAATTTCATTAAAAACCGCAATACAATTGAATATTATTATATAACCTAAATTAATTATCTAAACTAATCACCTAAACTAATTCTCTAGCCTAACCACCTAAGCTAATCCCCTAAACTAATAATTAAAAAAAAACTAGAGAGAGAGAATACCTTTGCAAGGGGGGAAGGAGTTCGGGAGGAATGAACGAGCAATGCTCGTTCAGTGGCCTCGCGTATATATAAGAAAACACATTCCTCGTAAACTTGTCGTAATTTTACGAGGAAGTTACCAGACCCGCGTTCTTTTTTGTTTACGACAAAGTTACCAGGCCCGCGTTTTTTCATTTACGACGAACGTACGAGGAAAACTTTTTCTCGTTTATAACGAAGTTACCAGGCCCGCATTTTTATGATTTATGACGAGTTTACGAAGAAAGTTGGTTTTAAATCTATTTACGACGAAGTTACCAGACCCGTGTTTTCATTTACTTTGACTTTACTAGGAAACATATGAAACCCCGAAAATCAAATCCGTAAACCTAAAAGTTACTCATCTATAACATCATCATCTTTTACACTTTCATCTTCTTTATCCAACTTAAACCCTAAACTCCAATAAAAAATTTAAAACCCAAAGAAACATATTATATAAAACAACATTTGTTACACATGCATTAAGTGTCTTAGTTAACTAATAAAAAATTCTTACTCTTTTTTCCCATTGGAGTTTTGTCCTAATTGGGTTTTCTCTAATGGGGTTTTAATGAGGAGAATCTCATAGCATTTCCAATCTAGATTTGTGTCATATGGTCTAGGTTGAGGGGGAATTTGATGTTTGGAGCAGTTGGTTTTGAAGGCTAAGTTTTTTTTAGAGTTTGAGTTTTGATTTTTTGAGTTGTTCTCTGTTTTTTTGATGTAATAACACGTTGCACTAGTTGTAAAAAGGCTTTTTTGATGAATAAAATTTAACATTCATTCAAAAAAAAAAACTAATAAAAAATAACATTTGTTACATATATTACATCATTCTGAATTGTTTAAGTTGTCATCAACATCACTACAATGATCGTCGTCACTTTCCTCGAACTCGTCTTCACGTGCTTCATATGTCGCATCTTCGAGAAGATCTTCGTATTGACAGTTATCTGGGTCGATCAGAAGGATTTCAGCAGTTTGTTGATCAGGAATATCAACTTCATTAATAGCATCTTCTTCTTGCAATGGTGGTTCTTCTCCAGCAACAATTCGTCCACGAGGTGTAATTTTGATAGTAGCCAACCAATTAATCCCGAAACTTCGAAGGCGAGCGTATGAAGAAAGCTAACTTGGTCGGCCTGGGAAGCTAAGATGAAAGGCTTGGATTTGTTGTATCTTCTCCCAAAATTGACATCCACAACACCAAATTTGTTAAACTGAACACCTCGATTCTCAACGGGAGCGAACCACTCACATTTGAAGAGAATTGATTTTAGTTTCAATAACCCTAGAAATTCTACTTCAATAATCTCCTGTAAGATCCCGTAAAAATATGTTTCGCCTTTCACACATATTCCACAGTTACTTGTTGCCCGATGTTTCCCATACTCGTATGTATGAAAAGTAAAACCTCGTGTGAAGTACATATGTGATGTGGTGACCTTTGCTACTGGACCCTGGACCAAATCGTGAAAACCATACATGGTAATATGGATCGTCAATTAACCTACAAAATACATCATCGTTAGAATTTTACATGAATTATAGTATAGTACCAAAGCTTGCTTAATTTAAATCAAATATATTACCTGTGATTTTAACCACTTGACAAAGTGTTTATCTTTCCTTGCTTCCACTTCAGTTGCGGATATTCATGGTATTGCCTCTTTAACTTGAGATACAAACATGCTGCAAATTAAACAAATGTATCATGTCATATAATTAACAACAATAAAATTAATTAACATACATAACAATTTTACCTTTCAAACGAACGCGTCACTGTATCCTCGCAATTGAAAATAATATAAGTGTGGGCACTATGCTTATCCTCTTCACTGGACCACCATACTTCTTTTAATTTACCACCAAACTGTCCAATTTGACATAAAATGTCAGGAACATCGTCTACTGCATATGATGAAGGTACTCCATCATCATCATATCTTCTAGGAACTTTTTTCCTCGTACGGTCTGTTGAAGAAAAATAGTATGATGTGAACATAGAAGCTTCTGCTGTCAAACTCCCAGCAATAATTGAACCTTCGACCTTTGCAAGATTTTTTGCTTTCCTCTTCAAATGTTTCATGTACCGCTCATATGGATACATCCATTCATTGTGAATAGGTCCACAAAGTTATGCTTCGTACGGGAGGTGAACGACTAGATGCTGCATCACGTCAAAAATGATGGAGAAAATATCTTCTCTAGGTTGCACAATATGATGTGAATGTTCTCATGAAGTTGTTCAATGACTTCTTCCTTGAACGTACGTCTGCAAAGATCTCTGAAGAATTCTCCAATAGCTGCATATTGCAAATGTAACCTAATTAATTACATTTTATAACGTATGTAGTATATTATTAATTAATATTTACTTGTAAGTGCTTCATGTACATTTGTTGGAAAGAGCTCAGCAAAAACAAATGCAAGTAGTCGTTGCATAAACACATGACAATCATGATTCTTCATTACGAAGAACTTTTGACCTCGTTCAACACATCTTGACAGATTTGAAACATAACCATTAGAGAACTTAACTTCTGATGAAACCCAGTCAAACAAAATTGTTTCCGCTTCTGATGACAATCAGAAGATGGGAACTGGAACGTTTCCATTGCTCTTGATATGTAACTCACTTCTTGAGAAAATATCAGGTAAGTCCATCCTTGACTTTTGGTTATCTTTTGTTTTTCCTGGGATGTTCAATATTGTATTCATGATGTTGTAAAAAAAAGTCTTCTCTTTATGCATCACATCCAAGTTGTGGCGTAAAAGAAGATCCTTCCAGTAAGGCATCTCCCAAAATATACTATTCTTATGCCAATTGTGAGAGACCCCATACCCATCAGGCATATTTCCATGAACATGCCAGTTTCCTCCACGCTTCACAGTTTCCAAAGCTTCGTAATAATCAAATTCCGCTTCGATCTGTTGCCCGGAGAGATATGGAGGAGGACTATCTCTTAAAACTTTTTTTGTACCTAAACAATGTCTTATTTCTTCTGTACAGATGGGAAATGGGAATAAATCGACGATGACAATCAAACCAACAACTTTTCCTACCATTCTTCAGTTGAAAAGCATTTGTCGATCCACGACAAATTGGACAAGATAACCTTCCATGAGTTGTCCTGCCAGACAACATCCCATAAGCAGGAAAGTCATTTATCGTCCACAGTAGAACTGCTCGCATCGTAAAATTGTTTTTCATGGAACAATCATACGCTCTCACCTCTTCTGACCACGACTCCTTTAGCTCTTGTATCAATGGTTGAAGAAAAACATCTAGCGACCGTTTTGGATGCTACTTCCCAGGGATTATTATCGTCAAGAATAAAATTTCTTGTTTTATTCACATGTCCGGCGGCAGGTTGTACGGCGTAAGAATGACTGGCCACAAAGAAGATTGTCTCCCAGAAATTCTGAATGGACTAAATACATCAGTGCTTAACCCAAGATAGACATCTCGAATATTCTAAGCGAAATCTGGGTATACCTTGTTGAAATGTTTCTACGCTCGTGCATCTGATGGATGAGTGGCCATCCTTCTGGACATGTTCAGCAGCCACCTCATCGATGCAGCAGTCCTCTCAGATTATATAATCTTTTTAACATGTCTTTAATTGGTAGGTACCACTTATTTTGGTACGGTACCATATTCCTTCCACGTCCTTGCGGTTTGAATCGTGGTTTCTTGCAGAATCGACTCTCTTCGAGGTTCTCATCGTCCTTCCAGTAGATCATGCAGTTGTTGATGCAAACATCTATCATCTCCGAAAGCAACGCAAGACTATAAACCAATTTCTGAATCTCATAATAATATTCAGCTGACATATCATCTTCTGGCAAGTACTCTTTAAACAACTCCGCCCAAGCATCCATGCAATTCTCAGATAAATTATGATATGTTTTAATATGCATCATCCTAGCTGCTAGAGACAATTTAGAGAGACCTTCTCTACAATCAGTGTAGATTGGTTGATTTGTAGCATCTAGCATTTCATAAAACTTTTTTGCATCCAAATTAGATTCTTCTACATTTCCAGTTTCATGAGCTAATGTTGTGGTTGTTTCTAAAAATGCATCAGTAATCATGTCTTGAACCCTATCATGATCTACCATCTACCCATCCTGATGGTAACTATTGTCATTATGCAACTGATTCAGTTCTTCATTATTACCAGCATCCTCAAAATGATTATTACTACTACTAACTTCATTTCCACCATAACCCTCTCCATGTTGATACCAAATATAGTAATGTGGTGTAAATCCTCTGTTTACTAAGTGCTTCCATACAGTTTCACTAAGTGCAAATTTTGAATTCTTGCATTTCCGACAAGGGCAGAACATCTTACCGCTTTCCTGTATGATCGGTGTAGAGCCTGTCTGGTGCATGAATGTCTCTAGCCCGGTCAGAAAGGCATCCGTCACTTTACCGGCGGAATATTTATGTGAATACATCCAACTCTGTATCTCGTAGATATTATTATATCCATCAGCCTTTCTTATTATTTTTTTTAGATTTTTTTCTTTCACTCCATTGGTGTGTTTTTAGCATTGAGAAATGACATATATATTGAAGATTTTCGAGTTTGGTAGGTAAAGGTATAACAAGGATTTTACAATGAAAAGTTTTACTAAACGTCACATATGCTTTACAACGAATTTAGGTAAGTAAAAGCACACTAGATACACGTTTCCACCAAGTATAACAGTAACACAATTCGTCGTAAAACACTTGTAAAGTCACATCTCGTTTATTACGAAGGTTCTCATTTGACGTACTGTCGTCGTAAAGTTACATTGACTTTACGATGAAAGCGTTTCGATATAATTTTACATCTGTTTTACGATGAAACAATTTTATCGTAGAGTACTCGTAATAAACTCGTAATTTTACGGGGAAATATTTTCCTCGTAATTCTTCGTCGTTACAGGCTCATTTTCTTGTAGTGATGATTTTAAGTATTTCTCATTTATCGTTTTAATCCTTGCAATTACTCTTTTATATCTCATAAATATTTCAGATTTATTTTTATAAATTTAAGTTTACACATAAAACTAAATAAAAAAATGTAAATATAAGATTTATATAATTTTAAAACTAGAATTAGACAACAAGAATATTACAACATATACTTAATATTTTTTTAAAGAAACATGAAGACATAATTACTACACACATTTAAATATTACAACAACAAAAATAGTCTTGTAAATATGCTCTGGAACCTCCAAAATATTGTCCACAAAAATTTAGTGACACCGAAGATGGAGCATTACGGAAATAATTTTATGAAATAATGTTGTATTTTTTTGTGTTTTAGTTATGTATTTATATTTATAACTTTATATTGTAGTGTAACATTTTATAATAATTAATATTTCTGTAATATTTTTATATATGTTCTAGTTATTTATAAAAGTTGTATGGATTTACATTAATAGTGCCAAATACAAGGACATAGAGTAAAATACAAATACTTTCGAAATTAAATTTGAAGTTTTGATTTTGGAGAAGAACACCTTGAAACTTCAAATATAGACTTTTGCAAACTTTTAAATACATAATATTTGGAGATGCTCTGATGCCAAAAAAACTAATATTCAGTTTATTTTCGGTTCTTTTAGTTTTTAAAAATATTATTTTAAATGATTTGGATGTTTCAAACTAAAATATTGGATGATACAAATATGTTAATTTTTTTTAAATACATATTTTTAAGTAATTTGGTATTTTGGAATTAATTCTGATGAAGTATTTAGTTTATAAATTTATTTTAAATATTATAAATTATTTTAAATATATATTATTCAAATTGATATTTTAAAAAAATAATAATGTTAAATTTTCTTTAAAAAATACAAGTTTAAAAAGAAATTGTTTCTGTTAACTATCACAAACTTTAAATGAAAAATGTTTACCATATAAATTTTTTTAAAATATGTTTTTATCAAAGTGTCTTATATTACTTAATTAATTTTAAATGACACAATTAACTCTTAGTTATCTAGTGAGAATTTGAACTGAACCATGCTTATACATTTGGGTTATGCTTCTTTCTGGATGGGGTATTTGGGTACATGGTAATTGGGTTTTGTAATCTGAAAAATTTTTGAAAATTTTTTGAACTAAAACATAGACAATTTTATAATCAAAAGTTCTACCTGCCTTAAACAATTTATAATGGATATGTTTAATAAAAGATTTAAGTGTTGAATCACTGCAATGAGGCTGCTGAAAAGTTAATTCAATGATGTAAATTATATGGTATTGAAAAGATTCAGCATATTGAAAAAAATTAGAACCACCAACTGTACATGTCATTTTAGGGATTTTTATATTTTCATATTATCGTAATTATTTAAAATCTACAATCATATTATAAATAAAATAATTTGTTTTATTTTCTATACGAGGATTTATTATTTTTAAATTTCTCAATCAATAAAAACTAGTTTTATTTAATTTTGATATAAACATAATTGTTAATTGGTAAAATGAATTTTGTTAATCAAAATTATTGTATTGGATAAAATTTGAGTATATGTTGAATAATGAGATGGAAGAAAGAGGAGATGCTGTGAAATGTTCAAAGTTAAAAAAGGCGTTGAATCCTCTTCGAATTCGCCCTAGTTCCACTTTCCTCTCTTGCCCGAATGTCGAGGTGCCTACAATGTTAACGATTATCGATGCCGGCAGCGTTTTAGCTCGCCGGCTAACCGACGCTCCTCTCCGCTCCTGACTCACATCTACCTCTTCATGTTTTCTGGTTCGTTGTCCATTCCTACTCTGGTTCAAGTTTCTTCTCCGCTGAAATACTTGGCCTCAAGCTTGAAGCCTTTCACTTGCGCTGTCGTTCGCCTGTCTTGGACCTCCATAATCCGGCTTCGATCTGCACATCTGCTCGCCAGTTCCTCTACCGTGGCTCCTCACCTTCTTTTCTCTCTCATCTACGGATTTTCTCTCCGCCGGAACAATCAGATCCATAACAAGGAGCCGTTCTGTCGTCGCGTCTTAACAAGTCTCCACTGGCTTGAGACCCAGTGCCGACACATCTCATGTTGCTCACCTACTGTACGGAATCGAGATTCGACACATCTACACGGCCTGTATGTGAGCATACCAGAGCTGTTAGACTCTCCTCCGCAGTTTCCCCTCCATCTCCTCTATATTGTCGCTCTCGTCTTTTGATTCGAGCCACTCCCAGATGAAGAGTCGTCACTCCGATTTATCAAAATTTATATTCATCTGAATAGAGCCCACCACCAAAACTTCTCCTTTATTCTGTCTCCTTTACCATATAAAGAAACTTCTATAGTGAGACTGCGCGAGAAACCACCACCGTTTGCTTTGATGTCGTGACGTTCTTCATTCTCCCGATGGAGATCGCTTCCACTATCTCAGGCAAACATGTAGTGTCCGGTCCGCAACTTCTCTCGTCTCTTGTCCAATCCCTCATCCTCAGTCCTGTCCCAGCCATGTGAGTTTGTTGCTTCACTGTCTCCATACATGTGTACGTTTATTTAACTTCAAAGGCTGTACCGTCGACAACTTTGTGTGTAGTTCTATTCCGGCAGCCTTTATATCTCACTGCAACATCACCTAAACTCAGCATCTCTGGACTCTATCAGCTGTTATTATCTAGAGGCTGTACCGTCGACGACTTTGTGTGTAGTCCTACTCCGGCAGCCTCTCTGCACCTCACTGCAACGTCGAAAAACCAGACATCTTCAAAGACTGTTTTTAACTGCTCTTACAATCCATTGGTTGGGTTTTTCAATGTTGATTTCGACATCTGTGTGTTCTTTCGAACGTGTATTATAGGACTACAAGTGAAGATCTTCGACAGATTTATTCTCTCCTTAGCCATATCTATCATTTGTCATGTTTTAGTTATTCTCGCTATTCAGTTTACCGTCGAGTTGTTCTCAGATTGTAATCATCCTAACCCATAGGATCTTTAGTTCTAATATAATCAGTTGTTCAGAAAAAAAAATTTTGAATCCTAAAACCATTACGGATAATTTTGTAAGGATTTATGCCAGACTATATCACTCTAAGCCATTTTAGGAGATTCACCCGAGACAATTTTACTTGGACTATGTTGGAGAATTATATGAAATTCAGACGTCATTGAATATTTTTTTTAACGAATTTGCGACCTTGAAACAAAAGAATTTTGAGTATACTTTTCAAATTAGACAAATAATTTATGATATAAGAACATATTAAAAAGAATGAAAGAAGTAACAATTTTATTTTGTTTAAATGAGCTCAAAAAGAGTTCAAACCCATATTCACTTCAAGGATCTGTATAATTCATTTCAAAGATGTGAGTTTATCTCATATTCTTCGAGGTAGGAATGGTCGAGCTTAGGGCTGGAAAAATAAACCGAATCCAAAAATCTGGACCGAACCCAATCCGATAAAAATGAATCTGAATCCGATCCAAACCGGACCTAAATGAATATCCAATATAAGCCGAAACATTAAAAACACACAAAAAGAACTTCTACCAAACATGATCTTAATTCCTGCTATGTATTCAAAATACTTTAAGATATTATTGAACTTTTAAAATAATTATCTATTGCATTTGGTTGATGGTTGAAGGTAGCGGTTGAATCTTGATGTTTTTAGAATTTGGTTTTGTTTTCATTAATAATGTTTTTCATTTCATGAGAACTTAGATTTTGTTTTATACTTTCATTTATTTGGTTTTTTTTCTATCAATAACTATGTTTATCTTTCGTTTGATTTTGAATGATTATGTTTGATGTTCTTTTCTTATTTTTTGAATCGATTTTACTTATGTTTTGGCTATTAAAATTAATAGGTACAAATCATGTATTTTAAATCCGAAGAACTGATTTCACTTATTTTTAGTTACAAAATAGGTATTAATCAGGTATTTTTAAACCGAAGAACCGATTGGAACCCAAATCCGAAAATACAATAGGTTATATGATTCTTTGAAGATTTGCTAACCCTGACTCGAATCCGATAGAACCCGAACCAGTCCCGAACAAAACTTTTAGAAAACCCAAATGAGACTGATTTGGATAAACCGAAAAACCGAAATTCGAATGGATAAAGCCAAAACACGATTGGAACCCCAAATGCCTATGTCTAGTCGAGCGGACGTGCTTGCAAAAAACAGAGCAGAGGATATATTTTTTCGCTTACATGGGCAGCCACAAAAACAAAGTTCAAGCCCATATAAGGTTTTAGGAACCCCCCTCTAAACAGATTTCAATTTCATGGCCGTGTGTAGGATGAAGATTCTGCTCACGCTTTACCAAATGGAGAAGTAGATCAAAGACTCAGCAAAAACCCAGTAGCCACCAACTCATCTCTTCCCGGAATCAATAGTTTATGTGATCAGTCATGAACCAATAAACTAATGGATACGCAAAAATGGAAACAGAGAGAGCTCGTTCTTATACTCTTCTACGCCTATGTTCTACAGATATCGCTTCGTCTCTCTCACGGTAAACTCCCACGTCCCACCACAGTGATGTACTTTGAGCCTAGATCTGATTTTAATTGGTTGTGAAATATTTTCAAAATGAGAATCGTAACCCTAAACTCCTGGTCACAACTTTAAAGCGTCACTACCCGTAATTGATAAGTCAACAATTTCCTTTAGCCTTTAGGTATATGTATATTCCTCTTGGTGGTTCACGCAAAAAGCTTCTGAATGTGTGGGTTGTATTTACATTTGTTGCCATGTGGCATGATTAAGAATGGTAATCCATCGCCCTCATATGCTTTTTTTAGGTTGCATGAACTATTCGTTCCAACTTCTCATGTGGTGGATTGTTTCGTTTGCAATCAGGAAGCTTCTTTCATGGGCATGGTTAACATCTTTATTCTTCATGCCCGAATTGTTACTGAATTCAGCATCCAGTGCATTTAAGGTCTGTTAAACAATGATTAGTTTATTCACTCAATATAAGTGAAGCCTCATAAGTTCCAAGACTTAAGCATACGAGACGATAATTTCACATAAATTATCGCATATTATAATGATGTTTGAGACTAGGCAGTGTGTCATATGTTTTGGACCACGTCCACTATCTTGGGAGTTGTGGCGGTGTTTGAGTTGTGTCCATGGAAACTGTAGGTAACATGATAAGTACTGCGCAGGTTAAGAATGATTTTGGAGAATTCCTCCCTCGTGAATTCAAAGCGTTGTCTGGTGCTGTCACAATCACATGCCTCATGGTACATAGCTTTTGCTCAATACTCCTGGTTTTATTAGTGTGGTTGCCTTCATGCAAACGAATACATCGATGGCTGAAAAATAAGACTTAAGTATCACAATTACAGATGGCAAATCTTGCTGGCTATGTCATTGGACCGTCAGGTCTAAACTGGTTCGTATCCAGCTTTCTTAGGAACCATGAACTTTCTCATCTGTCATGTCCTCAAAATTCCACATTCATCAATGACAATGATACAGGGAATGCAACTAAGTCACGTCATCAAGACTCATCAGAGAGAGAGAGAGCAATAGGAAGTAGTATAAAAGCAGAGTTCGTTTACATTTTTACTTCATCGAAAAAGATCAAAAGTTTGTTAGAGTTTTCTTCTTCCTTTTCTCTGTGGTTACTATGATTTTTCTGTGAATTTTCTGGGAAATTCCCTCAATTGATGTTCTAGAACTGTTTCTTTTTCTAAGTTCTTCACACATTGAGAGTTGGTTTGGCGTTTTACGAACGTGATTCCAAAGTTACTATTCATCATCTTCTCCAATACAGATTCTCTGTATCAGACAAGTAAACATATCTTGGCTTCTGCATTCAATCGATGTATCAAGTCTTGCCAAAGTGTGTGTACATTAGATAGCACTCTATCACGGGCAATTATGTGTAAGCTGAACTCTCGTCTTCAAGGCACCTACGTGATGACAAGAGAGCAACGTTGAAAAGACCAAGCCTCTTTGAGGCGTTTATTGACGAATCAGGGTGAAAAATCCATGCAAGAACAAGTTTCGGAAAGAAAGAGGGCATGACCGTTGATGATTGAGTTCCTGACCGGTTTTGATGAGTTTAGATGCCTTGGTGGAGAAAAGAAAAAAGTTGATTGAGACCAATGTCCCTTCCCAACCCAGCAAGTAGAAAAGGCTGGGACCAATACATATTTTAATCATGTGGCTCTCAACATAAATCTTAGTTAGTATTACACGTAAGAGAATTGCATCAGGGGGTGATAGTGAGAATGTCAAACAGAGAATAAGATCGTCACAGGAAGATGCACAACTAGTTTTCACAAGTGTCCAAATCATACATAATTACCAATAAATGACAAAAAGGTGGCAGCTTCGTAAGAATCCGAACCTAAACTTTCTATAAAATATCTTTTAACAATGGTTTAGTTTAAACTTTAAAGCAAGGCTGCAAAGTTGTGTGTGTGTGAGTGTGAAAGGAATAGACTTTTGGTCAGCACGGAAATAATTGCAATCGGTCTGCAACATTCTGCGATCTGATCTATACGAGTAAACCAAATTATATTTTACTTGGTGCAAGATCTTGATCTGGAATCTTTTTGTCAAATGCAGCTAACTATGACGTTAAATCTCATTAATTTGGTAATTTAGTGTTATCGCTCAATTATTTAAAAATAAATAAAACGTCTGATAATTATTGCTCTCAAGTCACTCTCATTCCTATATACTTTTCCATGTAAACAAAAGTTTCTGATAAGTCTGAAACACCTTGTCTCTCCATTAAAATGAAGAAGCTTTTATGGAGTCTGACTCTTTTTGGTCTCACTCTCTTGATACTACTCCCTGTAAATGGGATGGTGGAGTTTGATGAAATGGAGTGGTTTACAGATTTCAATGGAACAAAGATGTTTCAGACTGAAGGTGATATTTATTCTGATGCAAAGTTTCCAGTAGTAGGACTCACCCTCATTCAATCTGCTGCTGCTAAAGGAGCAGGTAAACATCTTCTGTTATTTGTCTCTATTCATCTTCTTTGGATAATATATATGTTTCTTGTTACACTCTTTTTCAAATATTGATTCATAATAATATCCCTTGATTATCTCTGTGTTTTCTTGCAGTGTGTCTTGATGGAAGTCTTCCTGGATATCATTTTCATCGAGGGTCCGGCTCAGGAGCTAGGAATTGGCTCGTTCAATTGGAGGTTTGTTGCATCATAAGTATTGTCTCTTATATTAGATATTAAACAATATTTGTTGTATATGCTTTGATAGGGAGGTGGATGGTGTGATACCATTAGAAATTGTGTATACCGCAAAACAACTCGTCGTGGATCGTCTAAGTATATGGAGAAACAGATACCTTTTATAGGAATTCTAAGTGACAAAGCCGCGGAAAACCCAGGTTAATGTTTACTAAATCACTGTTTTATCTTTTTGTGTAGTTGGTTGCTAATACAAATGCTATGCAGACTTTTACAACTGGAATAGAGTAAAAGTTAGGTACTGTGATGGTGGATCCTTTAGCGGAGACAGTGAAAATAAGGTTAGCTTAGTATAAAACATTAATCTGATAACTGTTTGTGTGAGAATCGATTGTTATATCTTATTTCTTTTTGCTACAACTTAGGCTGCACAACTTCAGTTTAGAGGAAAGAGAATATGGCTAGCTGCTATGGAAGAGTTGATGTCGAAAGGAATGCGTCAAGCCAAGCAGGTACATAGTTTTTGTGTGTCATTTTGCTATGGGACTAGTTGGTTTGAAATGTTATAGCCAATAATATGTACATTAGGCTCTGCTCTCTGGATGTTCTGCTGGAGGTCTTGCCTCGATTCTACGCTGTGACGATTTTGGGAATATGTTTTCTCCTTCCACAAGAGTGAAATGTCTGAGCGATGCTGGCTTTTTCCTAGACGCGTGAGTCATTTGCTAGTTTTCTTTCAATAACAAATAAGTCCATTACTAGTGGCTTTGGTATATAAATCTGACTGGTATTGTAACTCAAGCATTGATGTGTCTGGAGGTCGATCTCTTAGGCGTTTATATGCCGGTGTGGTTAAGTTACAGGTAGGTTAACTTAAGTTTGTTATGTTTTACTCTCTCGAGAATACTGATCAAGAATTGTCTAATGTTTCAACAGAAACTGGAAACAAAGCTCCCTAGAGACTGTTTAAATAGTCTCAATCCAACTTCGGTAATTGTTCTCATCCTACTTCTTCTAGTTATCTTAATGATTAAAAACAATTTAGATAGATCTCATCAGGAAGTGTACTCATCAAATGCTTATATATTTGCAGTGTTTCTTCCCACAAAATCTAATAAACCAAATCAAGACTCCGTTGTTTATTCTAAATGCTGCATATGATTCATGGCAGGTTGGTTTGTTGACTTTGTTATCTTCTTTATATTTATCTACAGAAGGCGAAAATATATATTTTATATCGTATTTGTGCAGATCCAAGAGAGTATAGCTCCTAAATCTGCAGATCCAAGTGGAAGTTGGCATGATTGTAGACTTAACTACGCCAAGTGTAGCACATCTCAGATCCACTTCCTGCAAGGTAGAACATGAGCGAATAATGCTCCTGGATTTTTAATAACCAACTAAGCTAATGCCTTTTTACTCTCTTGCTTTTGAAATTATGTGTTTCAGGTTTCAGGAACCGTATGGTGAATTTGGTAAAGGGTTTCGCAAAGCCAAGTAAGAATGGAGTCTTTCTTAACTCTTGCTTTGCTCATTGTCAAACAGAGAGGTATGACACGTGGTATTCCAAAAACTCTCCTTCCGTTAAGAACAAGGTAATCAACATTTTTGGTCTATTATATATTGATGAATCACAAATCAAACGACAAAACTGTATTTTTCACGTTGGTCTTGAGATTCATAACCAGTCAAAAAGATACAGATTTTGGGAAACATCCAAAATAACACTTTTAGCTACCACTGTTGTTTACATTTTGCTCTGAGAAAAATAGCATTTTTTGGACTGACCTAAATATTTATGGACTTGATAACTAAACTATTTCAGGGAGAACTATTTTGCTCACAAATGCAAAAAAATTCTTATTGATGTTTGTTGTATTACACAAAAACAGGGAATTGCAGTAGCTGTGGGAGATTGGTATTTCGAAAGAGGAGGAGCAAAACTCATCGACTGTGCTTATCCTTGTGACAAGACTTGCCACAATCTGGTCTTTAGAGGATAGCTAGTTTTTTTTTGTCACTAAAATGCATATTTTTTTTCAAGCAAAACAATGAAAACCAAATAAAATCCATTTGATATTTTCTCCCTCTATTGCTGTGACTCTTCCTAAGAACCCCGAATCCATAACCTTTTTATAATCAAAATGTTTCGGGCATATATTCATTATCTTTTCGTACCAGTGATCATAGTAAAATTTTATTAATTTATTTCTTGTGTGGTGCTAGACGCAAGTTACTTCACACAAGGCATGAAGCATCATAATGTCCATAATAGGATTATTAGTTTATTTCAGCGTACCGACTTCCGTTCCCCGACCATTTGAGCTAAAGTCATAACCATTTTATGTATATAGTTTACTAAAACATCCAATAGCTAACTAATATACTATTCACACATGGCACAGGTTGTCTAATTTTTGTTGACCTGATGTTTTGTCTTATAATATTAGAAATTTCTGTTTTTCCAATCCGTCTGCTAATGAGTTGCGGTCTTAATTGTATACGAGAATGGTGTTTCTATTCCTCTGATTATAAATATTTTCTAATGTTAGCCAATAACATGCTTACGAACATCGTGTGAGAATAGAGATGAAATGAAGAGTATATGGTGAGGATGAGCTTCTGGTTCAGAAAGAACAAGATAGAATGAGAGTTGGCATGAGTATGAGTGTCAAAAAGAGTAAGCAAGATTGCTGAGATTATAAGTGACAGAGAATAATGGTTTGGAGAGTATGGGGAGAGAATGAGCTCGTGTGAGACTAAGAGAATGAGAGTATTGTGATCAGAGAATAGAGAGTATGAAGAGAATAATAAAGAAAGAGCTCTCAGCTCTCCTTAACTTAATTGATCACAAGGGGTGCTTGATATCATTAAACAAACAATAAACAAGGGAAACATAAGCAAACAATATAATGGGGAAATCATGAGTATGGCACATCTAACAAAAGAGACTGTGCACCTGGATATTAGATATGGATAATAGACTGCTCCTTAGGCTCCAACACATTCAAATTCAAATATGTTTCCATCGGATACCTCAAACTATACTACCTATTGTATAGTATGGTTGTAACGACCCGATCCCCTGATGTCCGACCAGGATTACCGAGCAGGTGTTATTGACACACTTCTACTTATTTTAGAAAACCGATGTGTCCTGTTACTGGTCCCAGAAGTCAGCTGACACATTGCCTTCTGTGAAATACTAACCCACCAATATTCATATACCTCTATTTACAGTCTTGCGCACGGTGAAATTTGAGGAGAGGGAATGAGCAACTGAATTACTCAGTAAAATGGTTCTCGACCAACATCCCCACATGATGCTCTACACTACTCGATGCAGGAAAGAGGACTGACTAGCCACTATAAGCAGTCAAATGCAACTTAACATAACATAACCTCAACATTTCTATGAATATCTATCAATATAGCGATCAATCAACAAAATGAACTCAGCCATTCCTACACATGAACTCAACCAACTAAACATATTTGAATCCAACCAACCTATACGTAAAGCTCACGATTCGTCCCTTCTCATGTTGGCCTGACCCGAGAGATATTACATTATATAATTTTCTTCAAGCTTCATAAATGACTATCCGAGTTTCCGTTCGTTCGCCCCTTCCAGCGCTATCTGCCACCTCGGTAAAAATAGCCACATCTGCCAGTACTCGGTATGAATCTATCCTATGACGCCGTTAATTACTTATATCCCCCTCCCGCGGTCACCGGCCTTTTTCATTAAGTCCTTGTGAGTGCCTCTTGTTAGGCTACTGTCCCACGGGTTTCATCCTTAACTTATCGCCTCTTTCTGACGCCACCCGTTCTTGGTGTCTTAACATCACATCATTTCTTATTAAATCATCATTCTCATAAACTTATTCACTCATCCATTAGACGCTACCCATTTTCGATGTCACATACGAGACACACAGCATTCCATACTCTTTCATAACATTCATCTTACATTCACATCTGAAGCCAATTGTAACATCCCAATTGCAATCATCTATTTACCTAGGCGTGCAGTTCTTTTTAGCAACCTAGCTTCTCATTAGCAATCATCACATGGAATCACATCCACCAATCACACAAACATTATTATTCATCACATTAAGACTAGGTAGTCCATTAAATCCTTTAAAACAGTGTGAAAGTTCTTATGCATCATGATCCATTCATCTAGCAACCTAGCATCCATTATGATCTAACATCCTAACTTTCAAACATGGTCTAACCAAACCTAATTCCAACTTAATGAGTAAAGAGATCATGAGAACATACTCAGTTTGAATCACCTCACCTTAATCAGACCTGGAACTAGATCTGGAGAACAAAAGAAAAGAGAGAAGAGATCCTACAACAACAACAACTCGTGGCCACCACCACCGTGAACACCTTCTTGGTTCTCCCGAGGAGAGAGATAGAGAGGGCATGTAGAGGAGAGACATAGGGGTGCCGACGAGGAGAGAGAGAGAGAGAGAGAAGAGAGAGATCACAAAAATGAGAGAGACGAGAGAGAGAGAGAGCGCAGGGGGAGAGAGGAAGAGTGAGAGAGGCTAGGTGATATGTTGTGTTTTTGGCACATTCTAACAATGGTTTTCAAGTCTTTATCGAGTCCTTTCAGTCCTTTTCGAGTCTTTACATGTTCGGAGTTGCACTGGATGAGAAATTGACAAGTTAAAGCAAGAGAGACAGAAAAGAGTGCAATTTGGTGATGTTCACGCATAGTAGTCTGAAGTGACTGTTCCCAATCGAGCGGAGCAACCCGAGTGACTGTTTCAGTGGCATAGATTTTTATGGAAACCACAATTATTTAAGGATTTGCCCTAATTTCCCTATTTTCTCTCCCAGCCGTCAGGGACATCTATATATCTTCTATTTTTCCTATTTTCTATTATATTCTACAATACTTTTCACAGAGAAACAGACTCTAGAGCTTTTTACTTTTGGATTTGCTACTTTGCAAAGGGAGAAGGCTCCATCTCTCTCCATAGAGAAGATTATCCTGAACACTCTCTTTGTTTATGTTATGTTTATGCAGTATTATTCAGTATTCATGTCTTTGATCTCTTGTGTCATGGCTGAGTAATCCGCTTGCTTAGTCTAGGGTGTTAGGATGTTTAGATCACTGAGTTAAACACAAATAAGGTTCATTGTTTTATTGTCTCCATTCATGTTATGCTTACTGCCTGCATTAAACTAGTGTTTAAAACTAGGTTTAATCTAATCATCAACAGTGCTTAGGTTGCTAGAAACAACATGAATCGGCAGCTTGTCCCTAGCCAGCGAAAGTAGATGTTAGGGCAATTTCTGAACTGATCGGATCTACTTTTAATGTTCATCATCAGCTCTCAGACCAAGTGATAGCTTAGGCTTTGAGGCCGATCGATGAAAGGTGAAACACCACGACAGTGGGTTGATCTAGCATTGTGTTCCAAGTTCTAGACTCGTGCTAATAAAACCTTGAATAGATGTTTGGCTCATGATTGTTTGACACCCAATCCTTCACCCTAGGCTAGCTCTCTTAATCATCTGAAACTTTAATTCAATCTGTTACTTGTTTATTTACGTTACCTCAAAACTCAAAAACTATCATTGTTTTAGCTAAAATATTGATCCCATAAAGATAAAGTGTAAACTGGTCCTCTGGAATTGAATCTCAATTACTACATCTACACTGTTAGCTTGCAGTAGTAAAGACACAGTTTTAGTGTATCAAGTTTTGGCGCCGTTGCCGGAGACCAGCTTTTTACCTTTATTTTTTTGGTTATTTATTTAGTCTAAGACTTCTAACTTGCTTTACCATTTTTGGTGCAGCTAATGTTCCATGTGCATTACCAGTAGACATACTCAGAGAAACACACAAGGAGAACTAGTTACACTCAACAACCAGGAGCTCGCAAGGTTAGAAAGAACAAACCGTCAATAGCCAAGGCCAACCGACACCACTATGAATGATCACGGTCATCAGGATGATCTCGCTGCAGCAATGCAACTGATGCAACAACAGATGCTTCAGATGCAGCAGACCATCCAAGATTAACTGGATGCTGCTCAACAGGCTGCTCTCCCGCAGCAGGAACAGGCTGCTCACGCGCAGCAGGAACAGGCGGCGCACACTGTTCCGATCGGGGAGAGAAACCTTCCGCGTAACATCCCTACTACGCACTCTGCCATTGTTCCTCCACTCTGCACCAGGCGGGACTTCGAGATCAAGCCTACTTTGATTGATCTGGTACAGAGAAAAGTGTTCTCTGGTCTCTCTGCAGAAATTCCAATGGAGCATATTGAGAGTTTCGAAAAAGTCTGCAGTTTCACTCGCACGAATGGTGTGCCACCAGGAGATATACATAGAGGAAAATTTTTCGAAACGCAGCGTTTTGAAAAGGGCGATTTTATTGGCAACGAAAAGTGCGACGAGCGATTCTAGGGATTGGTTCGATGGCTCTGGCTCTTCCGCCAGATTTGCCGGATCCGCCGGAGGGAAACAGCGATACGATGGAGGCGACGGTGGTGTCTCTGGTGGGGGAAGTGAATCGAAGTGATAAAAAAAATATTGAAGAAGGGAAGAGGGTTGAGAGCTGGGTTCAGGCTGCTCAAGATAAGAAGGTTCTGAAGAAGCATAAGGTTGAGATATTGAAGAAGGATGGAGCTAATATGGTGGAGATTCCTGATGAAATCATCGAGAATGCTACGCCTATGTGGGAAGACTTTGTCGTGGGGAAATTTTTGGATCAAGCGCCTCACATAGCGAAGGTCCATATGGTGCTCAACAAAATTTGGTGCTATGGAGATTCTAAAACGAAGATTGATGTCTATGATGTTAACCCCACTACTATGCGATTCAAGGTCTCTAATCCTAAAGCGAGAGAGAAAATTCTCAGAAGAGGGATGTGGAACATAGCAGGGGTGCCTATGGTGGTTACCAAATGGACGCCTACAGTAGAAGGTGAGGATAAGCAAGATGAAGAAATTCCAATGTGGGTTCATTTAGAAAAGGTTCCGTTGCATATGTATTCGTGGGAAGGGATTAGTTTCATTACTAGTCCAGTGGGGATTCCAGTGAAGTTGCATCAGGAGACCATTGCCTGTTCTAATTTGGAGGAAGCAAAAGTTTTTGTGAAAGTTGATACTTCAAAGGTGTTGCCGAAGGAGATCACGTTTACAAAGGATTGGAAGCAGTTCACAGTTAAATACTATTATCCTTGGCTTCCTGCAAGGTGTAGTTTCTGTGAGAAATGGGGACATGGTGAAGCTGTGTGTGGGGTTAAAGCGAAGGCAAAAAAGCAAAATAGTAGTCCAGTTGTTGCTAGAATGCAGGGTAGTGAAGTCAAAAGTCCTAAAGAGAATGTAGTGGAGAAAGAAGTGGGGGAAGTAAGCTCAAGTAAGTCTAGTAAGATGGATAACCAAGATACAGTTTTAGTTAAGGGAGATGAGGAAATTGTAGAGAAGTTGGGAAATGAATGGTCTGAAGTGTCTCCAGCGAAGATTGGGAGGCTGCAGAATAATCTAAATAGTACTATGGAGATTCAGATATCTGCTTCGAAATATTCTGTGCTCATTGGTGAAGAGGAGGAAGGAGAAATTATAGAAAAGAAACAGAATCTGGATGAGGATGTTAGCGAGGAAGAGAATGATGAAGCTGAGAATCAAGAGAGTGATCATATTGAAGATTCTTTATTGGATCAACATGTCAAAGAAAAAGTGAAGATAGGGATGCAAAGAGGAAGAAAGAAAGGTCAGAAATCCAAAGCTCAAGATCCTAACCAGGTTAAGAGCACAAGGGTTTCTCGCCGAAAGAACTAATCCATGACGAGTTTCTTCTGGAATGTGCGCGGATTTAACAAGCATTTGAAACATTCCGTTGTCAAAGAGTGGATGAGAAGTAACAGTATGGAGTTTGGTTGCATCTTGGAAACAAGGGTTAAAGAAGGGAAGGCTGGTAGAATTTTAAATATGGAGTTCAGTGATTGGTCGACTATGTCCAATTATGAGCATAGTGAAGGAGGCAGAATTTGGGTGATGTGGAGAGATTCAGTAAGGATGACACCGATTTATAAGACTGATCAGATGATAACCTGCTCAGTTGGGTTACAAGACCAGGAAGATTTTTTATGCTCATTCATTTATGCGAGAAATGGTGTGGAAGAAAGAAGGGAGCTCTGGGAGGACTTATGTCATCATCAAAACTCTCCGATGTTCAATAACAAGGCATGGATGATTATGGGTGATTTGAACGAGATATTAGAGGTTGAAGAGAGTTCGGGGTTTTCAGATTTGAGTAGAACTTCCTGTGGTATGAGAGACTTTCAGAGAATGGTTCTGCATTGTAAGTTCTCGGATTTGGGTTATCAGGGTCCGTTGTTCACTTGGTGTAACAAAAGGGATGAGGGGTTGATCTGTAGGAAGTTGGATAGAGTTCTTATGAACGATTTAGCTCTACAGAGATTCTCAAATGCTTACTCTGTTTTTGAGGCGGGTGGATGCTCGGATCATCTGCGCAGCAATGTTCATCTGTTACCACCGATTGAGAAGAAAAGAAGGCCGTTTAAGTATGTAAATATTATTGGAAATTTGGAGAGTTTTCTACCAATGGTGAGGAAGTATTGGGACTCTACCCCAAGATTATTTCATTCCACATCTGCAATGTTCCGCTTTTCAAAGAAATTAAAGAGTTTGAAGCCTTTGATTCGAGAATTGGGGAAAGAGAAGCTTGGAAATCTTACTAGGAGAGCTAATGAGGCCCATGAGAAGTTATGTGATAAGCAGAAGCAAACTCTTACTAATCCAACTGAGGATTATGTTAGGGAGGAAGCAGAGGCGTATGAGAAATGGATTCACATAGCGTGTTTAGAAGAGGATCATCTTAAGCAGCATGCTAAGCTTCACTGGCTGGATGTTGGTGATATGAATAACAAAACATTTCACAATGCTATTCGGATGCGTAAAGCCCAGAATATGATTAGAGAGATAAGATGTGTTGATGGGAGAATTGTTAAAACGCATTCAGACATCAAAGGAGAGGCAGAAAGGTTTTTCCAGGAATTTCTCAATAGATCTCCTGGGAATTTTAGAGGTGCAAACACAGAAGAGTTGCAGGATTTGTTTGAGTTCAGATGTACTATGGAGGAGAGTAGGAAGCTTGAGACAGAGGTAACAGAGGAAGAAATTCGGAAAGTTCTCTTCTCAATGCCTTCAAACAAATCCCCTGGTTCAGATGGGTTCCCTTGCGAGTTCTATAAAACAACTTGGTCGATTATAGCTCCGGATTTCTTGGTTGCAGTTCAGTCTATATTCAGATATGGATTTCTTCCTAAGGGTATTAACTCAACTATTCTAGCTCTTGTGCCAAAGAAGACAGACTCAATGGAGATGAAGGACTATCGTCCCATTGCATGCTGTAACGTTCTATACAAGGTCGTCTCTAAGATTCTTGCCAATCGTCTCAAAATGATCCTGCCTCGGGTGATTACAGCGAACCAATCTGCTTTCGTTCAAGGTAGACTCTTGATGGAGAATGTTATGTTAGCTTCAGAGCTGGTTAAAGACTATCATAAGGACTCTGTTTCTCCTCGGTGTGTAATGAAGATAGATATTTCGAAGGCGTTTGACTCGGTGCAATGGGAGTTTGTTCTGAATATCATAGAAGCTATGGGAATTCCGGGAAAATTCATTCACTGGATAAAGCTTTGCATCACAACTCCGTCTTTCTCAGTTCAGGTTAACGGGGAGCTTGCAGGCTATTTCCAGAGCACAAGGGGGTTGCGTCAGGGGTGTTCTCACTCCTGTACCTCTTTGTGTTGTGTATGAATATTCTTTCTCATAAAATTGATCGAGCTGCTCGTGAGAAGAAGTTTGCTTTCCATCCAAGATGTAAGTCTATATCATTAACTCATCTTTGTTTGGCGGATGATTTAATGATATTTGTGGAGGGTTCAAAGAGATCTATTGAGGGAGCTTTGGAAGTTTTTGGTGATTTTACTAGCTGGTCTGGTCTGAATATAAGTATCGAAAAGTCTACCGTTTATATGGCTGGAGTCTCTGACATTGAAAGGGGTAGAATTTTGAGAGATTTTCCATTTGCAGAGGGTACTCTTCCTGTGAAGTATTTGGGTCTACCGCTTATGACTAAGGCTATGAGGAAAAATGATTACTTGCCGTTGGTTGAAAAAATCAGAAGTAGAATCAATACTTGGCAAAGTCGATTTCTCTCTTATGCAGGAAGGCTGCAACTGATCAAATCAGTTTTTTTAAGCATTGTGAACTTTTGGGCGGCTGTGTTTAGATTGCCAAGTCAGTGTATTAAAGAAGTTGAGAGTCTTTGTGCCTCTTTTCTCTGGTCAGGACCTTCTCTGAAAACTGCAGGAGCTAAAGTTGCGTGGAAAGACATTTGCAAGCTTAAAGCGGAAGGTGGTTTGGGGTTACGAGCTTTAAAGGTTGTGAATGTGGTCTATGGTCTTAAGATTATATGGCGTATGTTAACTGGTGACTCTTTGTGGGGGAATTGGATTAACAGCTACTTGCTCAAAAGAAAGAATTTCTGGGAAGTTAAGATAAATTCTCAGGGAGGTTCGTGGTTGTGGAGAAAAGTCCTAAAGCTCAGAGACATTGCTAAATCTTTCTATTGTGTTGATGTCGGAGATGGTTGTAGTACGTCCTTTTGGTTTGATAAATGGTCAACTAAAGGAGTGATGATTGAAGTTTTGGGAGATAGGGGGGTCACTGACATGGGTATAAGAAAGGACGCTACGGTGTGTGAGGCCATTTTAAGCAGAAGAAGAACTAGGAGACATCGCTCTCAGATTCTTAATGAAGTGGAAGAGGAGATATCTAAAGTGGCTTTGAATAGAAGAGAGAATGTAGAAGATACCTATCTTTGGAAGAGAGCTTCGGGGTTTAAAGTAAAATTCTCTAACAAAGGAGACGTGGAATATCTTGTGAGGAGTTCATCCTCAAAAGGACTGGTATCGAGGGATCTGGTTTCCTCAGGCAACTCCAAAATATTCGTTTGTAGCTTGGCTAGCTGTATTGGGGAGGCTTTTAACCATGGACAGAATAGCTAAATGGAGTCATGGCGTAGATGATTTGTGTGTTCGTTGTAAAAATGCACCAGAGACTCGAAACCATCTCTTTTTTGAGTGTTCATATTCTTCTCAAATTTGGGAATATCAAGTGGGTCGTATGCTGGGGAGCTTATATACTAACCGATGGTTGGAAGTGGTTGAGTTGACTGGAATGCAGAATGGTGATAAAAACAAGATTAGGCATGAGGAGAAGCCGATGCCTGTGATTGCAGTTCAAAAGCTTATAGATAAGAGGATCAGAAATAAGCTAAGCCTTGAGAACTAAGGGAGGGAAAGGCATGGAGGATTTATTGCTCTATTGGATCAGTTCAAGATAGTTTGCGAGTTTGTGTTTCTCGGTTTGAAGTTGTTGAAGTTGGTTCAAAGTTTGATCCTCTAGCTATAAGATTCTTACTCTTTTTCCCCATTAGAGTTTTGTCCCATTTGGGTTTTCTCTAATGTGGGTTTTAATGAGGAGAATCTTATAGCATTTTCAAACTTGATTTTCTTAAGATCAAGTTTGAGGAGGATAAAGGAGTTTGAGAAGTGGGTTTCTTGTTTTCAAGGGTTTAGCATTGTTTTGTGCTTGTGTTAGTTTTATATTTTGGAGTTGTTTGTTTTGCTTTTTGCTCAAGTAAGCACTAGTTGTAAAAAAGGCTTTTTTGATGAATAAAATTTAACATTCATTCAAAAAAAAAAATGGTGTGCCACCAGACTCCATCAAGTGCATGCTATTTGATACTTGCTCAAATTACCCTATAGCAATATTACTCTCATCAAAAGAGGTCAATTGTAGTACTTAGGGATCAAATCCACAAGGAGCTGAGGAATCAAGAGATCTTATTGTGACTAAGCTAGGCTGAAGATTTATTATTAAAGCAGTGAAATAAAAGTAACAAGGAAATTGGTTTGAGCAGAACAATTACTCAAGATGATTGGATGGGTTAACTAGTATGATTTAAAAGAGTTAGATCTAAGGTTGCTATTCATGTTATCAGGATTATAGAGGTATGATTCCTATATGAGATGCTTGCATGATATTAAAGAACCCAACTAAACAATAGCCCAACTGTCGTTGCGACCATCTATTACTAGAACCGATGAACACGCCCAGGCGGGTCATAGATTAAGATATCGATCGATATGCCTATGCATGTATCGATCGACTTGCTGTCGCATGCATCGATCGATATGCTGTCGCATGTATCGATTGTCATTTATCCCGCGTCTATCGATCGATCACATTTATAGGAGTATCGATCGATGCGCTACTAGTAAGCTTTACCGATCGTAGGTTGAATACAATTCACCAAACAATCACCCAGTCAGCTGTCGCTTGTTCCAGGTGAGTTGCTGGCTCTAAGAAGATTGATCCTAGGATTGTATCTTTGTATTCATGTGTAGGTTAGCTACTCATACACAAGCATTAAGCATGATCTTCT
This sequence comes from Raphanus sativus, assembly GCF_000801105.2. Classification (NCBI taxonomy): domain Eukaryota; kingdom Viridiplantae; phylum Streptophyta; class Magnoliopsida; order Brassicales; family Brassicaceae; genus Raphanus; species Raphanus sativus. The sequence continues at coordinate 22,346,793 of NC_079514.1, read as the reverse complement.
AAGATAAATATCACATGCTCAGGTAATCATATTTTGGGCTAATCTCTCATACCTATTTGACCCTCAAATCTAACAAAGGTGTCTACTCAAACATAGCCAAGTAACACATAGACAAAATCATAAAAAGCTCTGTAAATAGAATAGATAAATAAATGGTGTTCAAAAATGCTTTCACATTTGAAAACTCTCTCTCTCACCAAAACAATGAAACTTAAAGCTATATTAGAAAAACCGTTGTCTGCCAAAACACATAGGCAAGACTTAAATACTAGAATAATTAGGTTAAAACACGCCAGGGGCATTATGGTAAATAGATTGTGTCTTGGGTTTCAAGTCGGTTGTGACTAAATGTGGGCTTCTGGGGCTGAGTGTCGATCGATAGTACTGAGTGTACATCGATCGACGCGCGTCTCTCATGGTCCTTCTCGGGTGTAATCTCTACAAATGCTCCAAAATGCTCCAAAGTCATCATCTTTCTTCCATTAGCTCCTGTAACTATAAATATGCAATATAGACCCCATAATGGATAGAATATATCCAAAATACCAATATACCATGCCTAAAAGTGGGTCAAAATCATTGTATATCAACTCCCCCAGACTTAACCTTTTGCTTGTCCTCAAGCAAAAACAACTGGCAGTCTTGGAAAAGGTTTGAAAACAGCAGAGACTCAATATATCTATCATTCAAAGTCATATCTCTCTAGTAGTGCAATCCAAATTATAGACATCCCAATCACAAAAGTGCACTATACAATATGTTCCTCTACTAAACCTCATTTCTTGCATAAAATAAAAGTGTAGGTTTACCTTGGGAGTATCGATCACAGGACACATGGATTCAACTCAAACAAGTTTCTGAACATACATGTAGTCTTCTCTGATTTCTTTCTCCCCTCTTCTCTCTTCTCTGAATATCTTATTAGTATCAATTTCAATGAATTTCGATGCTGATTCAGACCATCTATTTCATCTCATTGACATTGTTGCATTTGTAACTCATACATTTTGACAAAGTGTAGCGAATAATGGGATCACATGTAATTTACCTATCCCTCGTTTCCACAATGTGTGATCATCCTTGAGATTTAGAATAATGGGGTCACAGGTAATTTACATATCCCTTTGCCTCTCAAAAAATCATATCAATCTTTTATGTTCTTTTTTTTTTAGATCTGAGATGCCAAAGAGAGAGAAGGAAGGAAACCAGAAACACACAGATTTTACCTTCCAGACTTGTAGGAGGATTCCGATCCTGTGTATACCAAGCCCCAAGACAAGCAGGTGATATCAGTATTAGGTTGGAGGTCAGCTTTGGTTCCTTCAAATAATCTCAGTAAATGCAAACATAGTCGACAAGCTGATCCACTTTAGTATCTCTAGCACTTCTGTAATCAGTAAATCTAAAACCGGTCTATAAAATGATAAGATAATATCAATAAGATCATTGTCCCCTTCTTGACTCAATAAAAACTTTTTGAAAACATTTTTAATAAAAGCTCAAAATAATAGAAAATCATTAGTAATCCTCCAAACTTAAATTACACTGTCCCCAGTGTAAAACAGTCGGAGTTTATAAAAACATAAGTATAGTTAATGAATTGAACAAGTTCGAACGTTATACCTGACTGATACCATATCGATCGATGTAGATGAAAGATTGTCGATCGTGGCGGATGTGGTGATGTCGATCGATGTCAACTTGGTCGTGTCGGTCGATAGAGAAGGTAAACGTCTACTTGGATCTTTTTTTATAGAGACCTGCATTAAATAAATACGAAAATAAATAGTAAAAACTAATAATAAAAAAAAAAACTAATAGTGGGTTGCCTCCCACTCAGCGCTTTGTTATAGTCATTTAGCTTGACTTTGGAGGTGAGTGACTTAGTTGTGGTAGGAGCAGTTGTTTGCTTGTGGGCAAACATCTCCTTCTTTTGTGGAGTGAGTAGCAGTGAAGCTTCTTGTGGCATCATCTGATCTAGTACATCTTTGGTGCATATCTGCTAAGTCATATGTTAGCAGTTGAAGTCTCCTCTCAAAATTTTCAATGCGGAAGTGGTGATTTCCAAGTTTGGAAGAAAAGTATCTTGACATCTCTGTCAATTCCTCTTGCATTGAATGAAGCGCTACCATAGTAGGTTCATGTTGGTCGGGTGGTGTGGCAGTATCGATCGATGCAACAATTACGTAATCGATCGGTGTCGGGTTGTTAGTATCGAGCGACACATGAGGTGTTGCGTTGGTTGATTTCCTTTTTGAAGGTTGAGTTGCAAGTTGTCTCTGAATATCCGTGATGTCTTTAATTAATCGTTCTGTGGGTGGGTACAGAGTGTCGAAGTTCCCATCGAATGACTCATGGACAGCATCCAACTGTCTGTGGTTTTCTTCCTCTGCAACCTCCAACCTCCAAGGTCTATGATGAAAACAAAAATCTAATATAGTAAAATAACATTTGGTTTCTTGTTAGAAAATAGGTTTGACTTATATAAAACCCGGCCTAGATTTTGTTTCTTTCAGACATGTTTCACAACCAATATTTTGTATGAAATATTGCACTATGATATTAAATCCAGTGGAGTTATTGAAATTTCCTTTGGAATATTGTTCTGCTTGTACCTATAAGTTGTCAACCTTCTCAATAAGCTAGTTTAGCCTTTTCCATTTTCTTGCATGAACCTTATTAGGTAATTTATCCTTACCATCAATATAACTTTCAAGGAAAAAAGTTAGGTGAATATATAAAACTGATATGTATAATGTGATCGAGTGAATGCAACAAATTCTTTAACAGAACACGAATTGTTTAAGTATTAGGTATCCCGAATAAAACACAATTTTCCGGTTTCAGAAAATGGGGTTTACAAATTTTTAATACTCATTGCACTAGGTTTAATAAATATAAGTTTTAGGTGTCGAAATGGTAATTGTGCGGATGACTATTAATAATGTAACCTTTGCCCGTACAGATTTGAGTTCTGAAATTCATGCTTTTGATTAAAGTACAAATTAAACAACAATTGAACCTAAAATTGTTCAGACATTTTTTATAAAATGCAGAAAACTTAAAAAAAAATACCGAAAGGCATAACTTGTGATTAAATTAAATATTTATACAATGCTCGTTATATATATATATAATATAAGGATTGATCAAAAATATGTTTCATCATGTATACATATGAAGTAATTTATTACAAAACCAACCTTAGCTCCGTTGGTACCTGATATCATATGAATCATGAATTCGAGATTGAGCTCTGGTAAAGGAATCGATCGATGGTGCAGTGGTGATGGCGATAGATAATGATCGTCTAGCTGCATGGTTGGATCGATTGTTCTTGATGTTGCAGTCCTCCATGGTGATGTTGCTAGTTGCTGGAAGCTGCTGGGTATGAGTTGTTGAAGTTTGAAATTTCGTGGCTGATGTTGACAACTTTATATACCCATCTGTTGCCCTAATTGGTGAAATTCTGATTTTGTCATTTTAGTCGTCTGAGTCAATATCGATCGATGGGATGCTGGCGATGTCGATCGATGGACGATGTCATTTTGCTGGGTGAAGTAGATAATCGATTGATGGTGGGCGGTGGATGTCGATCGATTTTGGGAAACGATTTGGAAATCTATCATTCTCCATGTAGTTTTTCCAAGCTCTTTCTTCCCAATAATCTTCATCAAATTCTTCAATATGGTTTCCACTGTGGGAAGATCTGGCTGTATCTACTGCAGAACTTTCATGAAATCCGCTATCTGCCCAACTTCTTACTGAGTAATCATCTTCTTTGCTGTTGGGTTGGATGGCGAAATTTGAGTAGCAATGATCTGGTAAATCGAGTTCATCATCTGGTGTGCCTCTGTCGATCGATAATCCATGGTTGGTGTCGATCTCTTCTGACTCGCTGGTGTTTATCAATGATGTAGTGAGGTTGTCGATCGATCCCGAGTACTATGTTTCATAATCTACTTCACAATGACAAACTGCAATGATACCAAGATCATCTTCTTTTTTCCACGGTTTTGGATGGTGGTTTGCCAAGTTTGACAGGGTCGTAGTGGATATTTCGATCTATCATAGTTAAGCACATCATGTTGGTGTTCATGTCACATACAACTCCTACTGTAGCCAGAAATGCTCTTCCAAGTAAGAGGGAAGAGTTCCAATTTAACTTGATGTCTAGGACATTAAAATCCACAGGGACAATTGCATTACCAATCTGCACTTCCAGGTCTCTGATCAAGCCTCAAGAATTTTTCTGAGTGTAGTCCACAAATGTGAAGATCTCTGGTGAAGGCTCTACTTTCAGGCCCAGATGGTCTGCCATAACCTTTGGTAAGATGCTGACTGAAGAACCAGTGTCACATAGTGTATGAGGAAACTCAATCCCCTTTACTACACAGGGTATTGCAAACTTCCCAGGATCACTCTTCTTCTTCCATGTGATCATTTTCCTCATATCTTCTCTGACATTGTCAAACATTCTCCTAATGTCATTTTCAGTCTTCCTTGTTTCTCTGAAGAACATCCACAATCTACTTGTGAAGTAAACCTCCTCAAAGGGTTTCTCTAGTGGGATTCTGATAATTCTCTTAGTGAAACCATCAATCTCCTTCTCATTAGCTTCCCTCTTAAGGTTCTTAGGAGTTTTCTCCTTCCTACTCCTTAACCTTCTTCGTTCAGTTCCTTCTGATGTTGGTGTAGTGTCTGAAGGGTTACCAGTAGTCTCTGCAGGGTCAGCTTGTGGTTTCGGTGTGGGTCGGAGTGCATTGATCCGGTTGCTGTCAATCGATGGTAGTTGCACTCGGTATGTGAGAGGTGCGTGTCGATCGATAGGTAGAGTAAAGGGTCGATCGATGCGTGTATCATCTTTGTGTCAATCGATGAGTGGCTCATCACGTCGATCGATATCTTCGTAGGTGGGGGTGGGTGGATGAGGATGTGAAGCCGTGAATTCAGCATGTGTCAAGATCCTAACCGCGTTGCAATCTGCAGTCGTATCTAGAAATGACATCGTTGGTGTCGATCGATGTGGACTAGTTGGTGTCGATCGACACCATTGTGATCCTCCGAAACTTAGTGAACTTTCCACTTCAAAGTATCCTTCTTGTAGCTTCTCATGCTTCACCACTTGCCAGAAATCATCATCTATAATGGCATTCACGTGGTGTTTCATGCTTCCTTCTCCTACTTCCTTAGAAGTTCCAATTCTCCTGATAGAGTCTTCAGTTTGGAAAATTTGTGTCTCAAGCTTCCTAACTTGAGTACAAATGGTGTATATCCTTGTGTTCAGATTGTTGAAGACATAATCAATCTTTCCATTGAAATCCGCTGTAAGCTTCTGCTGTCCTTCAAGAACTCTATCAATCATGGCATCAAACTTACTCTCCTGGGTGGGTGGTGGTGGGTTTTGGTAAGCTGAGTTGCCGTAGTTCCTGGTGTTGGTGAACGGTTTCTGATACTGTGAACTCTGGTTGTAGTTACTGTTCTGACCACTGCCAAAAAAGTTTCTGTTTCCACTCTGGTTTCCATATTTCTGAAATCCAGTACCTCCAATGTAGTTCACATCTTCCTCTGTATCATCTTCTCTAGCCTCTCCTTCTTCAGCTGAGCAGACTGGCTGCCCCAGAAAGCATGTAAAGCATCTATCTTATCTCTGACTTCATTCATCTGGTTCTCCCCGATGGCTGCAACCGATTTCTTCTTGTCAGAGTCAGTGTTCTTGGTGTTACTACACAGGGTGTTGCAAACTTCCCATGATCACTCTTCTTCTTCAATGTGATCCTTTTCCTCATATCTTCTCTGACATCGTCAAACATTTTCCTAATGTCATTTTCAGTCTCCCTTGTTTCTCTGAAGAACATCCACAATCTACTTGTGAAGTAAACCTCCTCAAAGGGTTTTTCTAGTCGGATTCTGATAACTCTCTTAGTGAAACCATCAATTTCCTTCTCATTAGCTTCCCTCTTAAGGTTCTTAGGAGTTTTCTCCTTCCTACTCCTTAACCTTCTTCCTTCAGTTCCCTCTGATGTTAGTGTAGTGTCTGAAGGGTTACTAGTAGTCTCTGCAGGGTCAGCTTGTGGTTTCGGTGTGGGTCGGAGTGCATTGATTCGGTTGCTGTCAATCGATGGTAGTTGCACTCGGTATGTGAGAGGTGCGTGTCGATCGACAGGTGGAGTAAAGGGTCGATCGATGCGTGTCTCATCTTTGTGTCGATCGATGAGTGGCTCGTCTCGTCGGTCGATATCTTCGTAGGTGGGGGTGGGTGGATGTGGATGCGAAGCCGTCAATTCAGCATGTGTCAAAATCCTAACCGCGTTGCAATCTGCAGTCGTATCTGGAAATGACATCGTTTGTGTCAATCGATGTGGACTAGTTGGTGTCGATCGACACCACTGTGATCCTCCGAAACATAGTGAACTTTCCACTTCGAAATCTCCTTCTTGTAGCTTCTCATGCTTCACCACTTGCCAGAAATCATCATCTATAATGGCATTCACGTGGTGTTTCATGCTTCCTTCTCCTACTTCCTTAGAAGTTCCAATTCTCCTGATAGAGTCTTCAGTTTGGAAAATTTGTGTCTCAAGCTTCCTAACTTGAGTACAAATGGTGTCTATCCTTGTGTTCAGGTAGTCTTCTCTGATCCATTTCTCCCCTCATCTCTCTTCTCTAAATCTATTATTAGTTTCAATTTCAACAGGTTTCGATGCCACAAAGGTCATCTAGTCTATCTCATTGACATTTGCATTTGTAACTCATACATTTTGACAAAGTGTAGCGAATACTGGGGTCTCAGGTAATTTACATATCACTCGTTTCCACAATGTGTGATCATCCCTGAGATTTAGAATATTGGGGTCGCAGGAGACACTCCTACCCCTATGCCTCTGAAGAAATCATTTCAATCTTTTATAACATAAAACTTAGATCTTTGAGATGCCGAAGAGAGAGAAGGAATGGAACCAGAAACACACAGACTTTTTACCTGTTGGGGTCAAAAACCGTCGTTACGAAGTTAGTATCCAAACATTCTATAAAAATAAATTTTATCTTTATTTTTATTTTTATTTTTATTTTTATTTTTACGAAATGAAATCGTAAAAATAAAATATCTTGCGAAAAGTTCCGCAGATTAAACAAAGTTCTCGACAAAACACGATCATCGAAGATAGCAAAAGAATCGTCGAAACACGAGAATAGGAACTTGATAATCGCAGGATCATACGAAGCTTGGTCGCTATAGCGAGCGAGTATCCGTGCATCGATCATTTTCCGAAACGTCCAAAGTCTTCCGAAACGACGTAAAACTATGCATTCTCGACTATCCGTATATCCGTTCTCCGCGACTCACGACTATCCGTTTCTTGATCTCTCGATCAAATGGAATCGTCCGTTTGGTTTGCGATAAAAACCGCGGAAACTTAACCTTATCGGAAAAATCGTAAAAAAGTCTCGAATCAAAAATACGGCCCAAAGGAGGTCCTAAACTTGATTCGAGGCCCACTTGCGATTTCTTAAAAACCCATAAACCTTATGACGGTTTATGCTTGGTCGATAAGCATCAGTTTCCGCGGAAAAAATGGAAACTTTCCGCAGATAATCATGAAGATCGAAAAAATGGAATATTCCCATTTTTCGACTATGACGGCTTAAGGGCAAAAGGGGGAAGAGTAAACCGACCTTGGAGGGAGTATATAAGGAGTTCAAGGCGAGAGGCATAAAGGCATCACTTTTTCCAGAGCAAACTAGCACTTAGAGCATTTTAGGCAACTTTCCGTTTTTGTTTTCGAGCTGCGACTCAATTAGGTTTAGCCACCTTCTGGTATTAGAATCAGGATCTCGCCGACAGCTCTCGTAGCCGAAGCACGTTGTCCTGTTGTTGTCACGCTTATACGCAGATTCGGAATAAAACCCTTCTTGCTCTGTTTCTACGATTTATATTTTATTTTTCCGTTGTTATCGTGTTCTGATTGCTTGACGTGTGGTTTCTCAGAAATCCGGGACCTTCTGGGAAATTAGGGTTTTCCTACTTTCCTAAAATATACGAAATATTGACGGTGCGAATTTTGGTTCCCACAGTTTGGCGCTAGAAGGAGGGGGGTACGGATCAATCTTACTCACGACCAGCTCAAGCTCAACAATCAGACGCAAGATGGAAATTTCAGACAAGATCTCATGCATGGAGGGAGCAGCGGCCGAACAGGCTAAAACTCGCGACGACCTCCTGGTAATTGAGCTGACGATCCACGACATCGATGTCGCGAGAGTACTGATCGACACCGGAAGCTCGGTTAACATCATCTTCCAAGAAACTCTCGCGAAGATGCAGATCGATCCGTCGGAAATTACAGAAGACGCCAGCCCGCTGGTAGGGCTTTCGGGAGAACCCACCATCGCTTTGGGGTCGATCAGTTTCGCAGTCAAAGCTGGAACGGTAGAAAAACTGACGGAATTCCTAGTAGTGGATCTCCCGGCATCGTACAATGCGATCATGGGCATTCCCTGGATAAATTCAATGAGAGCAGTCCCATCGACATATCATCTGTGCCTCAAGTTTCCGACCTCCCACGGGATCGAAACAATCTGGGGAAATCCCAGAGTGTCGCAGATATGTCTCGCTGCGGAACTCAAGCGCAAGAGGTCCGATCTCGACACCGCTCCCAAGAAAACTAAGAAAACGATTTCAGACGAAGACACACAGGATTTGGCTGAACTCTTCTGGCAATCTCGAAGGGCTGATGCCCTAGAAGAAAAACGCGAACCAACCTGTGAACCCGTAGTTACGGTTTGTCTCGATGAAGCATTCCCAGAACGATGTGTTGAAATCGGAGCCAATCTCCGCGAGCCCTTGAAAACAAAACTCGAAGCCTGTCTTAAGAAGAATCTTAACACATTCGCATGGACTGCGAAGGATATGCCAGGAATTGACATTAACATCACTGCCATGAACTAAACACCGATCCAACGTTCAACCCAATCAAACAGAAAAGGCGGAAACTAGGCCCCGAGCGAGCAACCGCAGTCAACGAAGAAGTCGAAAAACTTCTTAAAGTGGGATCTATAACAGAAGTTCGTTACCCCGATTGGCTCGCAAATCCCGTCGTGGTTAAAAAGAAGAACGGAAAATGGCGAGTATGCGTCGATTTTACCGATTTCAATAAAGCATGCCCGAAAGATAGTTTTCCTTTGCCGCACATCGACCGGTTAGTCGAAGCAACAGCAGGAAATGAACTCTTGTCCTTCATGGACGCGTTCTCGGGATACAATCAGATTATGATGAATCCCGATGACCGCGAGAAAACAGCGTTCATTACGGATCGCGGGACTTACTGCTATAAAGTAATGCCTTTCGGCCTCAAGAACGCCGGCGCAACGTATCAACGACTCGTCAATCGAATGTTCGCTGATCAACTCGGAAAAACGATGGAGGTTTACATTGACGACATGCTCGTCAAATCCCTCCACGCTAACGACCATGTCGACCATCTTGAGGAATGCTTCTCCCGGCTGAATTCACATAACATGAAACTTAACCCGGCCAAATGCAGATTTGCCGTAGCATCGGGAGAATTCCTCGGATACTTGGTAACTTATCGCGGGATTGAAGCCAACCCAAAACAGATCGATGCACTCATCGGGATGGCCTCCCCTAAAAACAAGCGAGAAGTACAAAGGTTGACCGGGAGGGTCGCAACACTCAATCGGTTTATATCCCGATCAACGGATATATGCTTGCCTTTCTACGACGTCCTGCGGGGAAACAAAAAATTCGAGTGGTCAAACGAATGCGAAGACGCTTTCAAACAGCTAAAGCACTATCTGGCGACTCCTCCGGTTCTCGCAAAACCCGTAGAAGGGGAACCTCTATTCCTGTACATATCAGTATCGGCAACGGCCGTTAGCGGCTTCCTGATAAGAGAAGAACGTGAGGATCAGAAACCCATCTTTTACGTAAGCAAGACGCTCCTGGACGCCGAAACCCGTTATCCCCTGATGAAGAAATTAGCGTACGCAGTCGTAACATCGGCGCGGAAGCTTCGACCTTATTTTCAATCCCACACCATCATCATCCTTACGACATTCCCCATCCGAACTATCTTGCATAGTCCGAGCCAGTCGGGAAGGTTAGCCAAATGGGCCGTCGAACTCAACGAGTACGATATAGACTATCGCCCCAGGACGAGTGCAAAGTCCCAAGTCCTCGCGGATTTCTTGGTGGAGTTACCAACCAAAGCCATAACCAACAAAGAGCCTAATTCAACATGGCTCCTCCACGTTGACGGATCATCATCAAAACAAGGATCCGGCATCGGCATCCTCGAACAATCGTTTAGATTAGAGTTTCATGCCTCGAACAACGAAGCAGAGTACGAGGCCCTTATCGCGGGATTACGATTAGCCCACGGTTTGAAAATACGAAATATCCACGCTTACTGCGACTCTCAACTCGTTGCAAGCCAGTATAGCGGGGACTACGAAGCCAGGGACGAAAGGATGGAAGCATACCTCAAACTAGTCCAAAACTTATCCCAGGACTTTGATTCTTTCGCCCTGACTAGAATTCCTCGTTCCGAGAATACGCAAGCAGACGCACTCGCAGCCCTGGCCTCGAGTTCAGATCCGGGACTTAAAAGAGTAATCCCGGTAGAGTTCATTGAACATCCAAGCATTGGACCTCCCGTCATCATCAATCTTATTCAGGATGATAACGAGGACGAAATCGCAGTCGAATCAGAAGAAACGCCAGAACAAAACGAATATGGCTACGATGCGCCGTGGCTAGAGGCGATACGAGCGTATATCATTGACGGAAAATTACCTCCTGAGAAGTGGGCGGCTCAAAAAGTCCGAACCCAAGCTGCCCGTTATGTAACGGTCGACGGAGAAATTTACAAATGGAAATTTTCTGGACCACTCATGACTTGTCTGGAGGGACATAAGGCCAGAAAGGTAATGGAAGAAGTTCACGCTGGTTCCTGCGGAAATCATTCCGGCGGAAGGTCGCTCGCCGTAAAAATAAAACGCCACGGATACTACTGGCCAACGATGATCGGAGACTGCGAAAAATTCACACGAAAATGTGAAAAATGCCAGAGGCACGCTCCAACTATTCGGCAACCTGCAGAAGAACTCTCCTCCATTACGTCACCATACCCCTTCATGCGCTGGGCTACGGATATTGTAGGACCTCTTCACAAATCCAAGCAAAAACGCTTCCTGCTGGTCCTCACGGATTTCTTTTCAAAATGGGTAGAAGCCGAATCATACGCAAGTATAAAGGACGCCCAAGTCGAAAATTTCGTATGGAAAAACATTATCTGTAGACATGGGATCCCATACGAAATAGTAACGGATAACGGATCCCAGTTCATCTCTACCCGCTTTGAAGCATTTTGCGAAAAATGGAAGATACGATTGAACAAGTTAACTCCCAGATATCCGCAGTGCAACGGACAGGCAAAAACAATCAATAAGACCGTCCTCGTCGGACTTAAGAAACGCCTAGACGAAAAAAGGGAGATGGGCGGAGGAACTCGAAGGAGTCCTCTGGTCACACCGCACAACTCCGAGGCGAGGGACGGGAGAAACACCCTTCGCCCTCGTATACGGCACCGAGTGCATGATTCCTGCAGAAGTCGAATTTCCCGGGATCCGTAGACGGCTTCTCCCAGAGCGGGAAGGAATAAACAATGCCATGCTATTGGATAACCTCGATCTTGTCAACGAGCAACGAGATCTGGCCCTAACCCGAATCCAAAATTATCAACACGCAGCCGCAAAATACTATAACTCCAACGTCCGAAATCGACGATTTCACGTAGGAGACTTAGTTTTGCGAAAAGTTTTCCAGAACACTGCTGAACGAAACGTAGGAAAGCTAGGAGCCAACTGGGAAGGACCGTATAAAATCATAAAAGTCGTCCGACCTGGTTCCTACGAAATCGAAAACATGCAAGGTGTGAAAATCCCAAGAACTTGGAACATCATGCATCTCAAAAAATACTATCACTAATCACAATCGAAGAACTACGAGATGGCTTGATCCCCGGAAAGGGGTATGTAGGCAACTCGCTAACCGGCGGGTTCAGCTATCCCCCCAGATTAAAAAAGGGGGGGAGTGGGGTGCGTATATTCGTATACTCCCACGACTTTCTAAATTTTACGGAAAACTCCGAATTTTCGAAACTCTTCAACAACTATTATCACGTCCAGAAATCGTCACTCATCTAAACTACACTATCAAAAAACCCATAACTCTTTTATGGCATAAGAAAAATCCGTTCACCGCACTGCGAGACGTTGCTTCGTGCCCGAATAAATTTTTTCTCGTAAAAACTTTTAAAATAAAAAACGCCTACAGAACGGCATCACGTCTTTGTTGCTGATCACAACAAACGAACTCTAACGTCCTAAACAGACAAGCCACCTAAGGGTAGGCTCTCCTACATCCGACCAGGATACCATAGCGCGCTATACAAGAAAATCGAAATTTCGTCTGGGCACTTCGTAAAGGAAGTAGCTCCGACTCGTATCCAGACAAAACATAATAAGCCGATAACACTTCGCAGATTTTAAAACCGTACGAGTCAGGTCAAAATCGCAAACAGGCAAAACGAAAGCCGATTTGTCATCGCAAAGCCTCAGTCCGAAAGTAAACCTAGGTCTTGCCCTAAATCCAGTCTTACTGGTACTTAACATCTCATAGGCATAGTATCAACACCCGATACGAGATCCCAAAATTTGCCTCTTCGCTAAAATCTATCCGTTGTACGAACCTTCGCGTAAATTTGTAAACTGCGGAAAATCTCGCTTTAAACACACGATAGATACGGTGATCATCGGAAAGGCAGGAGTGAGACGACAACTCATACCCTACCTTTCAAACTTCGATATACGGAAGTTCTTATAAAAACGCGAATCCAAATTTTCATTAATTAAAAACCGCAACGCGGTAGGGATTCAAAGCCACAAGTGGCCAGTCCCGAAGATAAAAACATGACCTTTCAAGGCCGGAACAAACACAAACTCATAAAATGATTAAACCAAAAGACCACAACCTTAAACCTAGACGTCCCCTTCACCTGCCTCGCTCCCAGCCGCTTCGTCACCATCTTCCCCAGTCGCCGAACCGGGCTTCTCAGCATCCTCCGCAAATCGATCCGGAACGCACTCAGATCGCAGATAGGACAGCAGCAGTTCGAAAGTCCTGTCTACAGATCCCAACTCGGACATGCGGGCCAACAAGCTATCCTCCTCGGACTGAAGAGACAAAGAGGGATCGCCTTTAAGCGCATGAATAACCGCCATCCCACCATCAATGCTCGCTGAAATCAGATCCCTGCGGTAAACAAGCTCTAAGGAGCCCAGGATCTCGGCAAAACCCGCCAAACGAGACTGGAACCCGGCACACAAAGCACTTAAGGCGTCATCCGCACTGCGACGCGTAGGGATGTTAATTTGCGGGTTAGGGCCTAACCCTCACTTGTGTAATATAAGCCCAGCCCTATTTTAACCCTCTTGTTAATCATGGGTTAGGGCTGGTACTAGGGTAGCCCATTTTAATTTTTATGCAAGGCAAAAATTGTTGTATGTCAAATTTAATCAAAGTTAACATGTTTTTTAAAACTCAAAACATGATTATATAAATGGAAAAAGTCTCTTTTATTCACTTTTGTCCTCAAATTCTAAGTTTGAAATTTAAAAAACCAAGTTTTACATATTTTTATTCATATCAATGATTAAAAAAAAAGTTCCACTCCTCCCATTGTGTCTCCAACTCTCGTGTCTCTCCTCTAAGCTCCCAGTTCCACTCTGCAAAAATTAGAGAGATGGCAGTCATGTAAAAAGCAGTCAAACAAGCATCATATAAGCAAATCTGTGAACTCTCAAGCATCAGAAATATTCTAAAAACATGTAACATGTAACTTAGTCAAACTGTTGAACCTGTGAGCTCAAACATGAGCATCGTACGAGAACAAAAACAGTTTGCAACTGAGACATAACATAACAGAACACAACTACACAAGCAAGCTACAGAAATTACAGAACACATCTACTTACAATATCTCGGAGAGAGATGAGGAGGATCGCGAGAGAGGAGAGATGGTGAGAGCTGAGAGGCGATATCTCGTTTCTTGTTTCTCGATTTTCAAGTAAGATATCTCTTTTCTGGTTTCATCGTCGTCAAGGAGATGGGGAGGATCGCGAGAGAAGAGAGATGGAGAGAAGAAATAAAAAACGGCACCGTTGAGTTGAGTGATTTGTTTTCTAAAAAAAATAAAGGGTTTTTGGATTAACCCGTGTGTAAAGTTAGTCGGCCCTATTTTAACCCACATAAAATGTAGCGGGCTTTGGGTTAAAAAAATTGATGCGGGCTGGGTTAACCCTACAAACCAAAACCCATATTAACATCCCTAGCGACGCATCAAGCCCTCATTAGTCTCAATCTGGTGCTGGAGTCGACGAACTTCCGAAGCCTTTGCCTTCCTGGTTTTCTTCTCTTTGATCAAAGCACTCGCAGTTTTCCCAAGATCCCTCTCAAGCTCGCCGACCTGTCCTTCGAGCCTAGACACCTTGGCGGTGCAGGAATCCGTCAGCGCCGTCATTGCGCCTTGGACCTCGGATAATTGGCCCTGCGCTTCTCCGAGCTCCCTGGCAAGACGAGCGGCCTCGGTACTGCAATCCCCAATCATCCCGTCGATCAGAGATATGAACTGCGGGAAGAAAAACCGTGTTAATAAGCATAAAATCAAAACGGAAGGATAAGTTAAAATCTGAACAACATACCTTTCCGCGGAGAACGGGTGCAATACGCAATCCCTCCGGCAGCGGAGGACCTCCCTCGACAGGTACCACACACTTCCTCTTCCGAGACCGAGAGATCGGGACAGCGCTTGCTGCTCGCAACCCCAGAACGATCTCCTTCTTGGCAGGAGGAACGGGCTCAACAGCCTCTTCCTTGTCTTCAAGGATGATCGGGACGGACAACGATCCCGGAACCTGGGATGGAGCTCCAAGAGACTGCGTCTCGGAGCGCTCTCCGACCTCGGGAAGAACTGGAACCTCGGAACCAGAAATTGGGACGTCCGTCGCGGCAGGAGAGAACGATTTTTCTTCGGTGGTCTGGATGATTTCCTTCTCGGCCTTGCGACGAGCCACCCTCTCGCGGAAAGAGAGGAAACCAGCACACAAGTTGGCTCAGGTGCAGATCCATCAACTGGGGCCAGCGGAGCTTCAACCATTTCAGCATCTGAGTTCATCTTGCCATCTTGAGAGGAAGACATCTTGAGAGAAAATTTGAGAGAAAGAAAAGAAGTGTGAAAGAAATGAAGTGGAAAAGCTCAATACTTATAAGATTGTGGCTGCATACTATTCAAAAAAAAAAAAAATTATTTTCGTATACCTTTACGAGTTTACGAATACGAACTTCGTCAAAAGAAACGACTGTCTTGTCCGATTCACCTAAACATACGTTTGAATCTTTCTACGATTCTAACGTACTGGGGGGCTAACTGTTGGGGTCAAAAACCGTCATTACGAAGTTAGTATCCAAATATTCGATAAAAATAAATTTTATCTTTATTTTTATTTTAATCTTTCGAAAAGTTCGCAGATTAAACAAAGTTCTCGACAAAACACGATCATCGAAGATAGCAAAAGAATCGTCGAAACACGAGAATAGGAACTTGATAATCGCAGGATCATACGAAGCTTGGTCGCTATAGCGACCGAGCTGCGGACAAAGTCCGGTCGCTATAGCGAGCGAGTATCCGTGCATCGATCATTTTCCGAAACGTCCAAAGTTTTCCGAAACGACGATACGACGTAAAACTATGCATTCTCGACTATCCGTATATCCGTTCTCCGCGACTCACGACTATCCGTTTCTTGATCTCTCGATCAAATTGAATCGTCCGTTTGGTTTGCGATAAAAACCGCGGAAACTTAACCTTATCGGAAAAATCGTAAAAAAGTCTCGAATCAAAAATACTGCCCAAAGGAGGTCCTAAACTTGATTCGAGGCCCACTTGCGATTTCTTTAAAACCCATAAACCTTATGACGGTTTATGCTTGGTGGATAAGCATCAGTTTCCGCGGAAAAATGGAAACTTTCCGCAGATAATCATGAAGATCGGAAAAAATGGAATATTCCCATTTTTTCGACTATGACGGCTTAAGGGCAAAAGGGGGAAGCGTAAACCGACCTTGGAGGGAGTATATAAGGAGTTCAAGGCGAGAGGCATAGAGGCATCACTTTTTCCAGAGCAAACTAGCACTTAGAGCATTTTAGGCAACTTTCCGTTTTTGTTTTCGAGCTGCGACTCAATTCGGTTTAACCACCTTCGGGTATTAGAACTAGGATCTCGCCGACAGCTCTCGTAGCCGAAGCACATTGTCCTGTTGTTGTCACGCTTATACGCAGATTCAGAATAAAACCCTTCTTGCTCTCTTTCTACGATTTATATTTTATTTTTCCGTTGTTATCGTGTTCTGATTGCTTGACGTGTGGTTTCTCAGAAATCCGGGACCTTCTGGGAAATTAGGGTTTTCCTACTTTCCTAAAATATACGAAATATTGACGGTGCGAATTTCGGTTCCCACATTACCTTCCAGACTCGTAAGAGGATTCCGATCCAGTGATTACCAAGCCCTAAGACAAGCAAATAAAGTCAGTATTAGTGTTGGAGGTCAGCTTTGGTTCCTTCAAACAATCTCAGCTAGTGTATATAGGTGACAGGTTGATCCACTTTAGCATCTTTAGTACTATCTGCAATCAGTAAATCTAGAATGGTGCTAAAGAGTGGTTAGACAATAAGGAATAAATCTATATCAATGTCCCCATTTAGTACTTATGTGAAAAATAATTTTGAAGAACATTTTAAATAAAAACCAAAATAAAAACACATATTAGTAAACTCCCCCCCCCCAAACTTAAATTACAATGTCCCAGTGTAACACAGCAGGAGTGAATAAATAAATCATAAGAACTGAATGTAACAAGATAGAACGACTAAACCTGACCGATATGGTGTCGAGCGATACGTAAGGACGTACGTCGAGCGTTAGTAATGGTCGTGTGGTGTCGAGCGATGCGAATGGAATGTGTCGGTCGACGGAATCATCATTCTACTTGGATGTTTAAGAACTGCAAAAATAAATGCGAAAATAAAAGTAAAAATGGAAAAATAACTTAAAAAGAAAATAAAAAAAAACTAATAGTGGGTTGCCTCCCACTCAGCGCTTTGTTATAGTCATTTAGCTTGACTTTGGTTGGTGTGTGACTCAGTTGGTACAGAAACTGCTGATTATCGGGCAACAAGCATCAATTTCGTTTCTCCTCCTATCAAACCATGTGGCAATGAAGCTTCTTGTGGCATCATCACTTCTTAGCTGTTTCTCATCTATCTTGAGGACTGTATCCGTGAGTTTCCTCAGAGTTCTTTCAATAGATTCGATGCTGCCAACATTCTTGTTGATGGTGTTGTAGGAGTATTCTGACAGTTCCCTCAGTTCATTCTGCAATGCGTCGATCTTGTCATGAATCAGCTGATCTCGGTCTGCCAAGGAGTCTGTGTCGATCGATGCTACAACATGTGCGTCGGTCGTTTCGCTGGGAGTAATGTCGGTCGATCCAGTGGTAACTGTGTCGATCGATTCTGAAAGCTATCTTTGGTGCTGCATAGCACGTATCTCGTTCTTCAGTTGACGAGTAGTTCTGCATAGGCTGTTCACTCTTTCGTTGACAGTGTCGTCAATGTCATCACTTCTCCCGTTGAATCTCTCCTCCATAGCATTCATAGCCTCGTATAGCTCATGTTTGATCTGATCAACTGCTGCTGCTGTGCATGCTCTCTGCGCTGGTGGTTGATCGATGTCGATCGATATGGGTCTGATCCTGTCGATCGATGTCGCGTTTCTGTCACGAAGACCAAGATGATCTTGAACAATGCCAATGTCTTGTTGCAACTCGTTCAACTGTTGTGACAGTGTATCCAACTATCGCATGATAGGTGAACTGAAGTGATTGTGCCTTTCCTCGTATGATTTCATCCCATCCTCCATTGCTGCGAACCTTGTGTCGATCGATGGTGAAGACTGGGTGTCGATCGACGGAACAGTAGCATTCTGAGCCTGACCTTTCTCGCGAATTGTTGCCAACTCTTTTTGTAGAAGATCAATCCTCTTGCTTAACAATTCGACATTGTTGTTGAGAGGGCTGTAGACGTCTCCAATCCGTGTATTGATGTAAGCAATCTCCCATTAATCTCTTTTAGGTGATGAACATTCTGGTTGGTCCTTGGATGTAGTCTTGCCGATGTCGATCGATAGTGCATGTGCTGTGTCGATCGATACTTGTGGCGTGGCTTCCTTATCAAGCATGGTTCTAATGCTTTCAATCTCCATTCTAAGCACTGCCATATCACTTTGGAGAGCTTCACAGCTGCTATCAAAAGGTTGGAAAGTATCTTCCACCAATGTGTGAAGATCTGCCTCAAGGTGTGCCTGAGCTCTCCATACATCAGTCACCATATCATCTATCTCCTCTCTACTGTAAGGTACTGGTGGTGGTATGTAGGCATGGTAAGGGCGTATATGTTCCGGAAGGCGTAAGAAACCCCTGTGAAAAAGAGATGCTCTCTCCAGGATTCTCCTTATGTGCTCCTTGGTGACAGGTATGATTTCACATCAACTCCTCTAGCATGTCCAAACTCATCTATGTGGACACCAAATTCATCCTTCGCTTCCCATTTGAATCTTCTGGATCCGTTGGAATCAAAGACACGTCATCCAAACTCCAAACGTCTGTCGGGCGATCTGACTCTTGCCCTGTCGATCGATCTGGGTAGCTCGCCATCGATCGATGGTGCTGAAACGATATCGATCGATGGTGAACTCCGATGATGACCGAAACTTTGAGGAAGATTATCCTCCCTCATGGTGACGTGGTGTTTGTCTTGGACGTGAGCTAGGATGTCTGGATGGCCACGTTGATGTGTGAACAGGTTGTCTGGTCCATTGGCAACTTGAAGGATGTCTGCTATGTCTTCTTTGGATATCTGCAGAAATCTTCCATCCATTGCTTTTGCAAAGCCATCTCTGTCCCTGAAAATACCAAATTCGTCAGGTGTTAGTGAAACATTCCTGATATCATATGGATCATGAAATCGAGATTGAGCTCTGGTAAAGGCATCGATCGATGGTGCAGTGGTGGTGGCGATCGATGGTGATCGTCTAGCTGCAGGGTTGGATCGATTGTTCTTGATGTTGCAGTCCTCCATGGTTATGTTGCTAGTTGCTGGAAGCTGTTCGTATAAGTTGTTGAAGTTTGAATTTTCGTGGCCGATGTTGACAACTTTATATACCCGTCTGTTGTCCTAATCGGTGAAATTCCGATTTTGTCCTTTAAGTCGTCTGGGTCAATATCGATCGATGTGATGCTGGCGATGTCGATCGATGGACGATGTCGTTTTGCTGGACGGAGTAGATAATCGATCGATGGTGGACGGTGGATGTCGATCGATTTTGGGAAACGATTTGCAAATCTATCATTCTCCATGTAGTTTTTCCAAGCTCTTTCTTCCCAATAATCTTCATCAAATTCTTCAACGTGGTTTCCACTGTGGGAAGATCTGGCTGTATCTACTGCAAAACTCTCATGAAATCCGATATCTGCCCAACTTCTTACTGAGTAATCATCTTCTTTCCTGTTGGGTTGGATGGCGAAATTTGGGTAGCAATGATCTGGTAAGTCGAGTTCATCATCTGGTGTGCCTCTGTGGATCGATAATCCATGGTTGGTGTCGATCGATGATGTAGTGATGTTGTCGATCGATCCCGAGTACTCTGTCTCATACTCTACTTCACAATGACAAACTGCAATGATACCAAGATCATCTTCTTTTTCCACGGTTTTGGCTGGTGGTTTGCCAAGTTTGACAGGGTCGTAGTGGATATATGGATCTATCATAGTCAAGCACATCCTGTTGGTGTTCATGTCACATACAGCTCCTACTGTAGCCATAAATGCTCTTCCAAGTAAGAGGGAAGAGTTCCAATTTAACTTAATGTCTAGGACATGAAAATCCACAGGGACAATGGCATTACCAATCTGCACTTCCAGGTCTCTGATCAAGCCTCCAGAATTCTTCTGAGTGTAGTCCACAAATGTGAAGATCTCTGGTGAAGGCTCTACTTTCAGCCTCCAGGGTATTGCAAACTTCCCAGGATCACTCTTCTTCTTCAATGTGATCCTTTTCCTCATATCTTCTCTGACATTGTCAAACATTCTCCTAATGTCATTTTCAGTCTCCCTTGTTTCTCTGAAGAACATCCACAATCTACTTGTGAAGTAAACCTCCTCAAAGGGTTTCTCTAGTGGGATTCTGATAACTCTCTTAGTAAAACCATCAATCTCCTTCTCATTAGCTTCCCTCTTAAGGTTCTTAGGAGTTTTCTCCTTCCTACTCCTTAACCTTCTTCCTTCAGTTCCCTCTGATGTTAGTGTAGTGTCTGAAGGGTTACCAGTAGTCTCTGCAGGGTCAGCTTGTGGTTTCGGTGTGGGTCGGAGTGCATTGATCCAGTTGCTGTCAATCGATGGTAGTTGCACTTGGTATGTGAGAGGTGCGTGTCGATCGATAGGTAGAGTAAAGGGTCGATCGATGCGTGTATCATCTTTGTGTCGATCGATGAGTGGCTCATCTCGTCGATCGATATCTTCGTAGGTGGGGGTGGGTGGATGAGGATGTGAAGCCGTGAATTCAGCATGTGTCAAGATCCTAACCGCGTTGCAATCTGCAGTCGTATCTGGAAATGACATCGTTGGTGTCGATCGATGTGGACTAGTTGGTGTCGATCGACACCATTGTGATCCTCCGAAACTTAGTGAACTTTCCACTTCAAAGTCTCCTTCTTGTAGCTTCTCATGCTTCACGACTTGCCAGAAATCATCATTTATAATGGCATTCACGTGGTGTTTCATGCTTCCTTCTCCTACTTCCTTAGAAGTTCCAATTCTCCTGATAGAGTCTTCAGTTTGGAAAATTTGTGTCTCAAGCTTCCTAACTTGAGTACAAATGGTGTATATCCTTGTGTTCAGATTGTTGAAGACATAATCAATCTTTCCATTGAAATCCGCTGTAAGCTTCTGCTGTCCTTCAAGAACTCTATCAATCATGGCATCAAACTTACTCTCCTGGGTGGGTGGTGGTGGGTTTTGGTAAGCTGAGTTGCCGTAGTTCCTGGTGTTGGTGAACGGTTTCTGATACTGTGAACTCTGGTTGTAGTTACTGTTCTGACTACTGCCAAAAAAGTTTTTGTTTCCACTCTGGTTTCCATATTTCTGAAATCCAGTACCTCCAATGTAGTTCACATCTTCCTTTGTATCATCTTCTCTAGCCTCTCCTTCTTCAGCTGAGCAGACTGGCTGCCGTAGAAATGCATGTAAAGCATCTATCTTAGCTCTGACTTCATTCATCTGGTTCTCCCCGATGGCTGCAACCGATTTCTTCTTGTCAGAGTCAGTGTTCTTGGTGCTGCTGCTGTTGGCTAGGTTCTCAATAAGTCTCGCAGGCTCTATTGGATTCATGGTGTTGAAGTCCTCCTCGCTAGCAGTATCAAGAGCCATCTGATACCTCAAGGCGATACCTCTGTAGAAAGTGCTTAGCAGCTGCACTTCATTGAATCCATGGTGTAGACAGTCTTGCTGGAAGAACTTAATCTGATCCACGCGCCTTTAAAAGTCTCACCAGGCTTTTGCGCGAAAGTGGCGATTTTGCTCCTTAAGTCTTCAGCACGTGCCTCATCAAAGAAATTACACAGGAAGGCGTTTTTGATGTCGGCCTAGGATGTCAGTGATCCTGTAGGTAGCTACTTGAGCCAGTGTGAAGCTTCTCCAATCAGTGAGTAATTGAAGAGCTTGCAGAGTAGGTAGTCCTCAGGGACTCCATCCATACGAATAGCAGCTATAAGATCCTCGAACCTCTCCAGATGGTCCATAGGATGCTCGTGTGATAACCCAGAGTAAGGTATCTGTGACACGAGAGAGTAGTACTGAGGCTTGAGCTCGAAGTTCGGCTTCTGAATATCTGGAAGTCGAATAGCTGATCTGTTGGTGTAGTATTCATCAGGACGATTGTTGTCTGCCAACGATCGTATTTGAGCTTCTCCTGTAGCCTCAGCTTCCGGCTCAGGGATTATGTTTCCCTGTGCATCTAGCTTCTGACCTGTTGCATTACGCAGATGACCATCTTGGTCATACATGTTTCCATTCTCGCCCTGCGTGAGAATAACAAATGCAACCATGCCTCGCGAGTTACTGTCGATCGATGTACGGTGGGTAGTATCGAACGATGTGGATCGGTGAACGGTATCGGTCGACGGTGCTGTTTGAGTATCGGTCGACGGTTGAACGTGAATATCAGTCGACGGTACTGCGGTTCTGTCGATCGATGCGGAGCGTAGGTCTTTGCGGATTGAACGTTCCAAGTGTGCAGTATCTTCTGAGAATAGTAGTTGATTTTCCTTATTGCTTCTGGTACTGATGGGCATGTACCTGAGAAGACAAGAAAATTTTTAATCAGAAAGGTGGTAAAGAAAAAGAAAACCCTAAAATTGATAAAATTAAATCTAATGGCGATCAAAGCTCCTCGGCAACGGCGCCAAATTTGGTACTGCTCAAATTACCCTATAGAGCTTACTCTCTCAAATAAGAGGTTCAGCTGTAGTACTTAGGGATCGAATCACGAGGAGCTAGGGAACCAATTAAATCTAATCAATTAATCAGTCCTAGGTGAAGTTGGTTTTAAATGATGAAATGTAAATGACAATCCTAAAATGAGCAAGGTAGTTGCTTTAACTAACAATATGATGGTTGTTTAAATGATAATGAAGAGTGCTAGACTTAGGGCTTTTATTCAGGAATGGAGATTATAATATCCATAAATGCCTAATAAGTTGCTTGCATGATACTATAGAACTCAGCCGCTTAACTCTCAGTGATGTCTCACTGGTTAAATAATCTAGATCTCTGGCCTCAACTGTCGTATGTTGACCAGAAAAAAAGTCGATCGATATCCTTTAGTGATATCGAGCGATACACCTTTCGCAGCGCCGATCGATTCACCTGTCGGGATATCGATCAACGGCTTCTAGATATGCCTAGGTGCGAGCCGATAGTGAACACTAGGTCTCAAGGAGGGCGGTTAGCTCTTCTCCAAGGAAACACTAGTTCAAACAGATAATTCAAGATATCAAAGATCCTAGTGATCTATGCTCTAGTTAGCTACTCTAGAACAAGCTTAGGGTGCAATCTATTTGATGAATAACACAACTTAGGAATTATAGTTTGGGGCTAATCCCACAAACCTATTTAAACCCTAGATCTAACAAGTAGACTACTCATACATAGCTAAGCAATTCATAATATAATAGATAAAAGAATTGCATAGATAGGGAATAGAAAACAAATGGAGTTCACAAATCTCTCCAATCTCTCAAAACATATAAAACTCTAGTCTCTCTCTCACACTCTCTGCTTTGCCTCTCTAGACTTTTTGCTTGCTTAGATTTGTCAAAGTTTGCTTCTTGCCGTCAAAAACACTTAGCAGGAATATCTAAGCATTCCATTAGGTTAAAAACTCATCAGGGGCAATCTCGTAATTTGCTGAAGTATTGGTGAAGTAGTCGTCTAAACCATTTCGTCCTCGATATCGATCGACAACACTATATGTGTATCAATCGATTATAATCTTATAGTACGCGGATCTTCTCAGCTACATCGATCGACAACTCTGGATGAGTATCGATCGATTCTTATCACAATGTTGACTTCCGACTTGGTCTTGAATGGTCAACTCGGGTGTATTATCTATTGTACTCCAAAATGCTCCAAAAACATCACTTTATCATGAAACGATCCTGAACCTGAAAACATACCTAACAGGCTAGAAAACACATTAGTTATATAATAAAATACTAGTATACCATGGTAGAAAATGGGTGAAATCCATGGTATATCAATAATAAAATACTACTATACCATGGTAGAAAATGGGTGAAATCCATGGTATATCATAGATACATTAAAAAATTAAGAGAGTTCAAAAGAAGCATATAATTAGAAGTCTGTTTTAGTTTTGGAATCATTTTGGGAAAAATAGATTTTGGGAAAAACATTCTATTACTCGTGTGAAAGCTACAAAACTGTTGATTCTATATTGTATACTTATATATCCATGCAAGAATTATCATTAAAATCCGACCTTAGCTCAGTTGGTAGAGCGGAGGACTGTAGTGGATGCAGAATATCCTTAGGTCACTGGTTCGAATCCGGTAGGTCGGACACACTTCATGAAAATGATTTTGATTTCTATTTTTGGCAGTAGACATCGAGATAATGATGTGAAAATGTGGTTTCATAATATATGTTTATCTATCTCTAATGCATACTTATTTTTGAAGTCTTCATCATTATAATTTGGTGGCTTGAGAAACAGGTAAATGAGGTCTTAGGGTTATGTTATTATATTTTTTTAAAACATGATGAATAATAATACATTATTGAATAACTAAAATGTAGATATGATTTCCTTTGGAATATTGTTCTGCATGTGCCTATAAGTTGTCAACCTTCTCAATAAACTAGTTTAGCCCTTTCCATTTTCTTGCATGACCCTTATTAGGTAATTTTAATTTAATAAAAAATAGATCCTTACCATCAATATAACTTTCAAGGAATAAGGTTAGGTGAATAAATATAAAACTAATATGTATAATGTGATCGAGTGAATGCAACAAATTCTTTAACAGAACCTGAATTGTTTAAATATTAGGTATCCCCGAATAAAACAAAATTTTCTGGTTTTAGAAATGGGGTTACAAATTTTTAATACTCTTTGCACTAGGTTAAAAATATAAAGTTTTAGATGTCAAAGTGGTAATTGTGGGGATGACTATTAATAATGTAACCTTTGCCCCGTACAGATTTGAGTTCTGAAATTCATGCTTTTGATTAAATTACAACTTAAACAACATTAGAACCGAAAATGGTTCAGACATTTTGTTAATAAAATTCAGAAAAACTTAAAAAAATATCGAAAGGCATCACATGTGATTAATTTAAATCTTTATACAATGCTCGTTATATATATATGTATAAGGATTGATCAAAAAATATGTTTCATCATGTATACATATGAAGTACTATATTACAAAACCGACCTTAGCTCAGTTGTAGAGCGGAGGACTGTAGTTGACACAGCAAATCCTTAGGTCACTGGTTCGAATCCGGTAGGTCGGATATTTTTTGTTCATCCATTTTAAAAAAAATTCCAAACTAGTTCAGTATTATTATGCATATATATTTTATCATTTAAAAGGTCTTTGATGAAATCGAAAATCTAATAGCGTAAATTATAATTTGGTTTCTTGTTAAGAAATTAGGGTTGACTTATTTAAAACCCGACCTAGATTTTGTTTCTTTCAGACAGGTTCACAACCAATATTCTGTATGAAATATTGCACTATGATATTGAAATCCAGTGGAGTTATTGATGTTGTTGTTCTCCTTTGGCATGGTCTGAAATTGGGAATATACATAAGCTAATTAGCATAATTTCATCCTGCAATCATGACAAAAAAAAACCATTATGGATATATTTTTGCCAACCATTATCAGAGGAAAATGAAATTTTATTATAAGTTTAACTTAAATCTTTCTCATAAAAATTTTCATTAATATTTTGTAGATACATTTGAAAAATTAAAAGAGTTCAAAAGAAACGTATACTTAGAAGTCTGTTTTAGTTTTGGAATGATTTTGGGAAAAACAGATTTTGGAAAACATTCTATTACTCGTGTGAAAGCTACAAAACTGTTGATTCTATATTGTATACTTATATATCCATGCAAGAATTATCATATAAATCCGACCTTAGCTCAGTTGGTAGAGCGGAGGACTGTAGTGGATGCAGAATATCCTTAGGTCACTGGTTCGAATCCGGTAGGTTCGGATACACTTCATGAAAATGATTTTGATTTCTATTTTTGACAGTAGACATCGAGATAATGATGTGAAAATGTGGTTTCATAATATATGTTTATCTATCTTTAGGCATACTTATTTTTGAAGTCTCATTATAATTTGTGGCTTGAGAAACAGGTAAATGAGGTCTTAGGGTTATGTTATTATATTTTTTTCAAAACATGATGAATAATAATACATTATTGAATAACGAAAATGTAGATATGAATTGCCTTTGGAATATTGTTCTGCATGTGCCTATAAGTTGTCAACCTTCTCAATAAGCTAGTTTAGCCCTTTCCATTTTCTTGCATGACCC